>NW_024670376.1:0-1577 GCF_008729295.1 Plectropomus leopardus | reverse complement strand
ATAATAAATAATATTTTCATCTTTTTTCCCCACAGATATTGTTCCCTAATGTTTTGAAATAATTTTGTAAGCATCCTAATTTTTTTTATATTTTGCAAAAACATGAAAAGAAGGCATTGAGCAACAAAAGAAGAAATTAACTGAAAACTGCAAGACAATTTATGAAAATGAGACAAAAAAACATAAAACAAAGTTCTATATAAACAAAACAAAACAAGGAAATTACCTGGAAAAATGCTTAAATTTAAAATTCTGTAACATAATTTTAAGTATGTCATTGTGAGAACTGTACATTTAATTTTTCCCTCACCTTTTTATTTTATATTATAAGTTTTTATTGTTTTTATTTTTCCCTAAATTTCAAAAAATGATTTTCTAAATGCACTAATTTCTTGCACTTTGTGGAACATTTCTTAAAGAGTTGCTCATTCATTACGTGTTTTCCACATTTTGGGAGAAATCACACCAGTTTGCTCAGAGTTCAGAGTGAAAGGCTTCTGAAAGAAGGAAAGTGATGTCGCTCCAGGTTTTAAAGGGTTAAACTTACCCGTGTTGTAGCAGCAAGCAGCAGGATGCTCCTCTTTCTCCTCCTCCTCCTCCTGCTCCTCGTGGAGGCTCAGCGAGGCTGCAGCAGGACTCGCTGGATGAAGGAGACCCAGAGGAGGTCGGGGAGGTCGGGGAGGCCTCAGACAGCAGTGAGGATTCAGCCTGTGCATCCTGAGCGAGTGTCTGCGGTCGAGGAGGTGAAGGAGTCTTCCTCCTCTTCGTCTCCGCTCTGCCTCTGAGAGCAGAGAGGGAGCCACAGATGGTTTTTCTGTGGACGCAGCAGGAGTGGCTGCAGGAGTGGCTGCAGGAGTGGCTGCAGGAGTGGCTGCAGGAGTGGCTGCAGAGGAGCTGATTGGACAGAGCGACTCTGTTAATGACGTAATGCTTCCATCAGAGCGTCGCGGCTGCAGCGTCACACGATTCAAACACTCGGAGCGTTTTTTCAGCCAGAATATGTGACAAATGTGACGTAACATCGTTTTCATTCGCCGTCCGCTCTCTCCTCTGTGCAGGGACAAACCGCTAACTTCTCCCCGAGTATCGTTGAGTATTATATTAAGTATTTATTAGCCCTGTATATATTCTGTGTACCTCATATGTTATTGGTTTGTGTCATTCTTCTTATTTTTAATACTCGCACTGTTTCAGAAGTGGCACTTTTTTATTGTTCATGTATGATGACAATAAAGGCTTTCTGTTGTAGACCTCATCACATTTACCTTTACATTTACATTCACATTTACCTTTACATTTACATTCACATTTACCTTTACATTTACATTCACATTTACCTTTACATTTACATTCACATTCACATTCACATTCACATTCACATTCACCTTTACATTTACATTCACATTTACCTTTACATTTACATTTACATTCACATTCACATTCACATTCACATTTACCTTTACATTTACATTCACATTTACATTCACATTCACATTCACATTTACCTTTACATTTACATTTACATTTACCTTTACATTTACATTCACATTTACCTTTACATTTACATTCACATTTAC
>NW_024670375.1:0-934 GCF_008729295.1 Plectropomus leopardus | reverse complement strand
TTACTGGATCTCTTTCTAGTTTTCAAAGGAATAGTTCCACATTTCGAAAAAGCTTATTTGCTTTCTTGCAGAGAGATGAGAAGAATGATACCACCTCCATGTCTATATGGTTAATTTTGCAGTCAGGGCTTTCAGCTGGTCAGCCTAGCTTAACATAAAGAGTGCAAACATGCTGAAACAGCAAGACTGGCTCTGGCCGATGGTAACGATATCCACCAGCCAGCACCTCTAATGCTCATTGACCCTTTGAAAGCTGAGTAAATTGGCTTGATTCCTTTAAAAACATGTGAGGAAGGGAATAAGCAATTTGAAGTGACCCAAAAAAATTGCTGAAATTTAGGGATTTAGGAATAAAGGGAAAGTAAAAAATGTAGAGCAGGGACATTAAGAGAAAAAAGTGATAAAAAAACGCTAATTCTGCTACATGTTTATAAATATATAATTATGATAATCATAAATATGTTTTTCCAAACATTTACCTAGCTTTTCTCACAAAAAAAGATTTCTACATCCAGTAATTTCTTGCAGTTTGCAGAGAATTTTCAATTTATTATTTCTATTTATTTGTTTCCTTTTTCAAAAACTCAGAGCAATTACTATTTACGTTCCGATGATTTGTACTTAATATACGTGCCCAAAGTTAGTTATGAATTTGGTAAGCCCTCTTTTAAGCACTCTGCACCTGCTGCCCGAAAATTAGTGCAGAACACGTTGAATTTAAAGGAACTCATCACTCTTGAAACTTTTAAAAACGGTATGAGAGACTTTGCTACATATTGCTACAAAGCAGCTACATATCGCATTTGTCCTTGTTTTAATGTAAATCCCGAGTCTTAATCCTGTTGCTTTTAACTAGTATGTATCTTATTTGCTTTGTTGTGTGAGCCGGTGTTTGTCTTTAATTGTTGCAACTTTTATATTTGTACTGTCTTGG
>NW_024670374.1:0-547 GCF_008729295.1 Plectropomus leopardus | reverse complement strand
ATCCTCAAAACTCACATTTTAACGTCTCGTGCGCACAGGCTACATCCACGCCACAGCAGCCGCAGGTTCAGGTCTGACCTCGACTCTTCGCTGCATTCATCCCCTCTCTCTCCCCCTTTGAGCTGTCATATTTTATAAAGGCAAAAATCCCCTTTTTCTATTTTTAAAAATGTAGCTGAGGTGATCGAGGGAGGTGACATGCAACAATGGCCACAGTGTCATCTTGAACCAGGGATGCTGCAGTCACCTCAGACAGCTCGACTTCTTATTTCTTTATTTTCTTGACTTTCTGATGGAGTGGAGGTCTGTGGTGGTCATAAGATAAGAGATAAGACAATCCTTTATTAGTCCCACAGTGGGAGAATTCACAATGTCACAGCAGCTATGAGGTACGAAGAAGTATAAACAGCGAAAGAACAATACAATATAAAAAAGAATAATTACAAATATAAAAAAACTAAAATATTAAAATGTTAGATAATAAAAAACAAGGTGCCAAAACTGTAACAAAAATACAATAAAATTACTATGTGCCAACAAAACCGTC
>NW_024670373.1:0-803 GCF_008729295.1 Plectropomus leopardus | reverse complement strand
TAAGCACAAGAAAAAGTAAAAACAAAAACACAAGAAAATGACTAAAAGTGTTGGAAATTGAAAAAGAAGTATTAAAATGTTTACATATGTATACATGTATACTTCCTGTAAGATGATTTTCAATATATAATTATAATAATTATACAAATGTAAATATTGATTTCTTTTTTCTTTTTTTTTAAGTTTTGCCCTGTTTTTAAAAAAAGTATTTTTCAGGTAGTTTTCTTGTTACCTTATGTTACAAATGTCTTGTTGCCAATGCCAAGTTACCCATTGGCTTTTCTCCTTGTTTACAAGGAAATGAAACCAGTTTTCTCCGGTTTCAAAGTGTTGCATAGCTCATGAAAGGGCGTCTGAAGGTAGCTGATATAGATCCAGGTTTCAAACATGCAGCGCCCCAGATGGACCATCATTCGAAGACAGGCCAAAAGCATGCTCGACCGCCTCCGAGTACGTTGCAGTTAAGTCTCAACAACTGCAGCAAAACCCTATCAACCACCCATCTCCCCTCATGTCCCCATCAAGCAAGCGTGTGCTGCGAGACTAAACTGACGTGCTGTGATCGACTTCTAGGAGCTACATCAGGGTATTGCCCTGGCATCACTGTATGGCTCCAGGCTGGGCAGCGGCACACTCTGCTGTCTCACTGTCTCCCCTCATAGCTCCAGTATGTTCTGTTTTTATCTGTTTAACTGATAGATATCTTTCTTAATGTTAGTTAACGGTTAAACAGTTTATTATTAACATCCCTATTACAGACACAGTAAGAAACTTCAGAAAGAGCTCAGTCTACCAGTCTAAGT
>NW_024670372.1:0-611 GCF_008729295.1 Plectropomus leopardus | reverse complement strand
ATCAATAACTATACAAGAACTAAAATATTTACAGCACAACCCAGTCCCTGGGCCTGCATACCAAGATGTGTGTAGCACAAACGTTTACACAGTAAAAACAAACAGTATGAACTTGTATAAAATGTATCCAGAGACATCCTTTCTACACAATGGTAGGAAGATTTTTAATAAGACTACAGTACTAAAAAGTTTTATACAGTATAATAACAATTAACACAGTGCGTGTGTGATGTGATTTGCCTTCAGTGATAGTAAATGTTTTAAATGAAGGTTACAAATCCAGCATTAGTCCAGCAATCCGAGTCATAAAGTAAGGTTTAAGAGTTAACTGTGGTGTGGTTTCCTCTCTTTTGTTTAAACTGCGCTGTAAAATCTGACATGTTGATCTGACTTAAAATAATCTTGGAAATCGATTGCCTCGATAAAGGAAAGTAAACTTAGTTAATAATCTTAATTCATGTTTACCTTATATATGAGTGTGTAGTTTACTTTAAATTTGGCTGCATTTACTTAATTTTGTGAAGCTGTTACAACTTAAAAAAGACATCAAATTACCTTACTCTTTTTTTTTTTTTAGCAATTTAAGTAAACCAAGTCAGCCTGACTTAACT
>NW_024670371.1:0-955 GCF_008729295.1 Plectropomus leopardus | reverse complement strand
TTCATCAAGTTGCAGCAAAGTAAAACTCGGTGTGTAAGCCAAGAAAGCTTGTGCTACAAAGCAGACGCTCTCACAGCTCTGGAGTATTGATGATCATGCTTGATGAGATGCTTTCTATATCACACACAAACTGCAAGGCTTTGTTTTCCTTCTTTACCCCAACAGTGCTGACATCACACAACTCAACAGTGCCAAGTAGAGCTCCTTATTTAAACAACGGGATCACAGAGAAAACCCTTGTGGAAATATCGGCTGACACATTGCTGACACTTTATTTACATCCGTCTCTCTAATTACGCCTCTGTATTATTCACACACACACATACACACACACAGTCACATGCATGCATAAACACGCAAATACACAGTAAAAAAACCTACAGCAAGCATGCTCACTCACACAAAGACTTGTGAAAATACAGAAGGGTGTATGTGTTGATTCAACATTGGGGAACACATCAAATGGTGAGTTTGGGGGTTTGTGCATTTTTTTCTTCATTTTATCATGTAAATGCTTTTATTTGTCAAAATAAAAGTCCTCTGTTACCTTATTGCTTTTTGGTCACAGGGAAAAAATGCACATGTTCTACATATTGAGGGGAACGCCCCCCCGTGTCCCCTTGAAATCAAAGGAAACACAATTTTTGCAAAAAGTAATAACACATTTTCCCACTGATTCATATTTTCATAATTCATAAGTTTTAGGATGATCCAAGCTGTAGTAATTGTTGGTAAGTAAAACTGATCCAATGACAAAAAAAATGCAAAAAAAAAGAAGAAAAATTACAATTCAAACTGACAAACATGCTTGTTTAAAAATCTCATAATGTAAAAAGTCAGATTTCTATGTCTTCATATAATATATAGCAGGTCTAGGTGTTATATGTATACTGTGTAAGCATCAAAATGCTCAGTCCACAGAGAAATACAGCCTGTATTTAGAAATTGCGCCTTT
>NW_024670370.1:0-663 GCF_008729295.1 Plectropomus leopardus | reverse complement strand
AAAAATGTCACATAGGGTTGCAACAGTATACCTGTTTCAAGGTATACCGAGGTATGAAAGGTGGCTCCAGGGTTGGAAATTAACTTTTTTGTCCACCTGCCACAGTGGCCGGTGGATTCCAAAATCTACCAGCCGCACAATATATTACCATTGTTTTTGTGGTTGGTGGTGAATGAAGTAATTCTTGCAGCCACTTCCATATTTTACCAGCGTTTGGCTGGTGGCTGATGCTAATTTCCAACCTGTTGTCATATATGTACATTTACTCATCTGTGGTATTGAAAAAAATGCATCCATATGAAGAATTTCATCTTGGCATGTGCATCTCCTTTCCTTCTACACTGATGTTATACACAGATTCAATTATAATAAAGTGTTTGTTCAATTAAAAAATGTATTTTTTCATTCCTTTAACCCTTTGAAACATGAGAAAATTGTTTGATTTCTTTCAAAATCATGGAAGGAAAAAATGAACCAAAAATTTGCAAGAAATTAGTAAAAGGTACAAGAAAATAATCTAAAGAAAAATAAAGTAAAAAACAAGGGAATGGCCTGGAAATGTGCTTAAGAAATAAAATCAGATTTTTAATCATTTTAAATATTTAATTATGCTAACTATAAGTATAGTTTTTTTGCTAGATTTTTTCACCTTTTCCCTCTCAT
>NW_024670369.1:0-588 GCF_008729295.1 Plectropomus leopardus | reverse complement strand
CGTTTACAGAAGCCTTTTATTTATTTTAGCACATTATTTGTTTCTAACATGTCTTATTTTATTATCATTATTGTTATCATCTGATACGGTCAATGGCTATTATATTCTTTTTTTAAATTCTTTATTAATTTTCGTTTTAGTTGTCTGACTACGTGTACCTCAGTTCAATGTTTTGGGCACTCAGCTGCCAGCTTTGCATATCTGCTTCACTGATGGTATTTATTTTATTTATGGGGTTCTTTAAATTGTCTGATTTATTTACTTAAATCCTGCGTTTATTTTAACGTTTATTTTCTATTAATCATAAATTTAATAGCATGCATTCATATACTGCTACCAGATTTAATTAAATGCCATTGAACCCCAACTTTGGTGCACATTCTCACATACTGGAATGATGACCTTTTCCTCCATGTTTGATCTGCAGCTTTATAGCTCAGTTATGTAAAAAGAAGCTGCAAGATGTATCATTATAACTCAAACTGTCAGTGGAGGGTCCATAAAAAAAGCAATAAAAGCACATGTAGAAGGCAACACAAAATCATTTTAATATGAATCCTTTTCATAACACACTACATTAAAGTACAG
>NW_024670368.1:0-402 GCF_008729295.1 Plectropomus leopardus | reverse complement strand
ACTCTGTCAATGCAACCATCAGCTGTTTTCTGTGGAATGACCTGAATTCAAAAATGCACATTAATCCACTCAGACGTGTTCGCTCACCTGCACTGACTCAGTCCACATCAGTTCAGTTACCGTGACAGAGTGCGTGAGAGAGTTTTGGTCTGACATTTTGCACAATTTAAGTCATTGTCCAGTCTCTACAGTGGCGTCATTAGGCCCAGGCGTCCGACGCTCCTGCCTCTAAAGTTCTATACATAGCCCCAAAAACAAAATATGTATGAAGCGGGAAAAAAATGCATGAAGTGGTCATCCCACATGATGTGTACAAGGACTTTTGGAAAATCAAATGATGATTTCTGGTTTTACAGTTTCTGGCTATTATAAATGGTGGAACTTCGGTGACTTTTGTTATGG
>NW_024670367.1:0-994 GCF_008729295.1 Plectropomus leopardus | reverse complement strand
TTGTAAAAGTCATTGGGGTAAAGCATGTACTTTCTTTCTAGACAGCATGTTTGTAAACACATTTAAAAAAAAATAAATAAATAAATTTGCTTCGTGTCTGGGCCCCATTCTCAAGCTTTAGCTAGCGTATTTGGGCGTCCCTTTTCTAATCTTCATTATGTCTCTTGAATTGCACTTGTATCTTTTAACTTTTTTGTGAATAAAACTTAACTGATCTTCTCCCTATGGATAAGGAATCTTATCTTAAGCTACTCTTGAAGTCTTGAAAAGATTAAAACTAGGGGATCTAAGCACGTCTGCCCCACCTGGACCCCTGTCATGTCCTATCTCAAACTTAAAAAATAAAATCCCGTCCTGCCAACTCAGGGTGAGCTATTTTGTGTGTTTACGGGGGAATAGGATGGGAAATGTTACCCCTATTTCTTGGAAAATCGAGGGAGGGGGGGTCCGCTGTCTTACTTCTATCTTATTTCCAACTAAAAACGTTTAAGATATTGAACCGTACCTGACTGATTTATCTCTGTTATTTTTAATTGAGCCCCGCGGGGCTATATCTTATCTTTTTTTTTTTTTTTTTTAAAAAAAACTCTTTTATTTACATCAAAGAAGTCAAACAGCAACTGTGGTTCAAATAATTAAAAAAAGGCAACTTTGTGCAAACAAGAGGTATCCAAAGTCTACTGTAAACCAGCGCCGCTAAATAAATAAGCTTTGCTGTAAACACTTTAAAGGGTGAAAAAGTCTGCCATCGTCACTTTGAAAGTGCACCAATCACAGCAGCACAGCGCTGTAAGCCAATAGGAGGCCACTAAGAGCACTACGTAACTCTTGCTGTTTCACAACACAGGAAGTGCGTGAGCAGATATGGCGGCAGTATTAAATACCAGCGTCGTGAAGTTAGCATACTTATTTGGTAGTTTCACACGGTTTTTTTATGAGTACTCTTAAACATGGGGTAGTTAAGTTATCGTCCGCTTAGTGAAATAAGTGTATT
>NW_024670366.1:0-283 GCF_008729295.1 Plectropomus leopardus | reverse complement strand
TATGTGTAACCAGGGCCCCTTGCTGATTCCTTATTACGTAGGTACATCCCTTATTAGGCAGGTACAAACACATGCTTCCTGTTGTATACTGATATGAGGGTTTTTTCTTGCCCGATTTATGAGACCATGAATTTACAGAGTTGAGAAAATAATCAGACTGGTTTCTGAGGCGTTCCTTCCAAAGATCAGAAAAACATCCCTAATCATCTACAATTCCACAAAAACTTGACAAACTACATCTGCATTGGAAGAGTGTGTGATATGATTGAAGGCTCCAGAACAA
>NW_024670365.1:0-1305 GCF_008729295.1 Plectropomus leopardus | reverse complement strand
TAGACAGATAGAGGAAACATTTTAATGTTCCGTGATAAATACTTCTACACTACCAGGTGAAGTACAACTGAAGAGAAAATACTCTACATGTCTCGCATAAATGTCCTGCGTCCCACCGCTGGACAGACGGACAGGAAGACTTTCAATTTCCTGTTTCTGGAGCTTTCAGATCTCAGATCAGATCAAACCAGATTAGATCAGATCTCAGACCAGACCAGATTAGATCAGATCTCAGACCAGACCAGATCTCAGACCAGACCAGATCTCAGATCAGATCAGATCGGACCAGACCAGATCCAGACCTGAGGATGAACTTCCTGCAGTGGGAAAATCATAATAAAAATAAAAGTTAAATCCTAAACAATCAAACTAAAGGAGAAATAATCAGTTTGAGTTTTCAGTCATTGATCTGTTTGATGAAACTGATTATTAACTATCATTCTCCTTATTGTTAATTAACTCTTAAAGATCCAGGAAACACAAATACAAACAAACATTTTATTGGTAATAAAACATTTACAAACACAATATTGCACTCAGACCTCTAATCTCCACCTGAACACCGACAGTCCACAAAACGAACGCGCCTCAGATCAAACCCGCCCGCTGACTCTCAAACCTCCGTCTGCAGCGTTCACGATCAAACGCACCCAGGAAACCACAGCTTCAGACTTTTCAAATTAAAGCTGAATAATAAAACCGACACAACTTTTCAATTAAAGAATAAAAAGTCAAAGGTGTCTGCAGGAACCTTTCAGACGTTCAAACTGTGGAAATCACAAGACAAAAGTGTCAATCTGTTTCAGTCAAATCTCATTTTCATTCTTTTCTTTCTGCTGCAAACAAACTTTTTACTTTTTGTTTTTAAAGCCATCAGAGCGACGTTCAGTGGCACAAACGCTCCCCCTCTTCCTCCGCCGCTGTGTTTGTTTGTTTGTTTTTGCTTTTTTTTTTAACAAGTGAAGGAGGGAGCTGAATGAACAAACTCTTATTTTAACACTTCCTGTCCTGGCTCCAGCTGATCACATGTGACACTTCCTGCAGCCACCGAAGAAGAATTTATGAAAAATAAACAAACAAATAAAAAAATCTGCAGATTTCTGTGTTGTTGTTTGTGGGCAGGGCTTCCTGGTGACATCATCCCTGCGCCTCTTCCTCTTCTCTTCTCAAAAATCAACGAGTCTTCTTGTTTCTGTGCAGGATTTTCAAAATAAAAGCACCCAGAGTCGCTGGTGATTTCGTTCACATTTTCAGGGAATCGAACCGACGACCTGCTGATGATGAAGATGATGATGAAGAGCACCG
>NW_024670364.1:0-429 GCF_008729295.1 Plectropomus leopardus | reverse complement strand
TTTCCAATTTCTGCAGTGGAAACACACACAAAGTCATCAAAAAACTCAAAATACTGCAAAAAAGAGGGGGGGATCTTGCCTTGGAGATAGAAAACCAGATTACATTTTAATGAAACTGGTGGGAGGATTTCTCCACTATTGACTATGTGTCAGTGATGCCCTGCTCTACTATTATATGAATAACACCACACATTTAGACTGGGAGAGCCCTCAGGCTGCTGCTGCTGACCAACAACAGCTGCACGTCAGTTATATTCCAGCACCTTTCTCTCAGGCAGGTTTAAAGTATCTGGAGCTCTCGCTTGCTACCTGACGACTGGTGGTTAAATAAAGACATGCAAGTAAACAAAAAAAAAAAACAACACAATATAGTGCATTAAGTGAAACACCATGACCTATTTCACACACTCACAGACATATACACACACA
>NW_024670363.1:0-272 GCF_008729295.1 Plectropomus leopardus | reverse complement strand
AAATGTATCTTTTCATGCTTAAGTAAACTCACACACAACAATCTTAGGGTATTTACTTTGTCCCCAAATTCTCTACCTTGGCATGATGACAGGTTATTTATTAAGGTCTAATGAAATAAGCTACACACAGCAATTGTTTCAAAGCTCTGCGTCACTTGTCTCGTGCAAAATGGGCCTTAAGAAAGAGAACATTGCTGAGTGCAATAATACGACAAAGTTAGCCCTGAGTTGGCCCTGACGGTCAAGACAAAATGAAATTTCACAAAACACAG
>NW_024670362.1:0-403 GCF_008729295.1 Plectropomus leopardus | reverse complement strand
ACACTTAAAGTAATACTGACACAATGAATGTGACATGCAGTACATGAAGGCTGCATCAAAAACTACAAATACACATTTTGAGCTATCATCAAATCAGAAAATACAATGAAGTTCCTTCTAGGAGGAAAGAGAGACAAAAAACAACAACCCCCAAACTTAAGTAGTGTGATGACTTGTTATCAGCTAATATGTGAACGGTTTCAAAGCTACAAAGAGCAGTTGATGAAGTGTCATCCTCTACTGTAATGTGGTATCAGTGCCAAACACCAGTGTTTCCAGTATAATAAAGGAGGTAGAGAGAAAAGGAAAAAAAAGGGAATTCATCAACAATTATCATTACTGACAAATTGATGACGGCAACATCTCTGACAAAAGATGCAACTGAATGAGCTCAACTGTAAAA
>NW_024670361.1:0-212 GCF_008729295.1 Plectropomus leopardus | reverse complement strand
CCTCACAGCTAACACTGCCTTTTCATTTACTTACTTTTGCTTGACTTTCATTACTTTATTAGATTTTGAATTAATATACTGTTCATTGTTTCTTTGTTATGTATCCATATATATGTATATAAATTCATGTAAGAATGATTGTATTGATCATATGTGTAAAATGACTTTTTTTTGCTTGTTTGTTTTGTGAAATGTATTGGCAATAACATATT
>NW_024670360.1:0-204 GCF_008729295.1 Plectropomus leopardus | reverse complement strand
TAATGCTGATGGAGGATACAGGAAGGTGAGAAAAGCACCTTACAAGAAACCAGTATAATATGCTGACTATCCCACAATGTTATTTTGAGTTGGTTGGGTTTTTTTAACTTATTTTTTTATAAACTTTTTGCAGAGCTTTGTGTCTGACGGCCTCCATGAGTTCTACATCTTTCATCTCTACTTGGAGCAAATCTCTGTGGACGA
>NW_024670358.1:0-435 GCF_008729295.1 Plectropomus leopardus | reverse complement strand
AATGCCCAAATTAATGAGTTTATCCATGGGCCCCTTTTAAAATGCCTTTTTTTCCCTTGGTACCCTAGCATAACCCACATGGGGCCCACTTGGGTGAACCCATTTTATACCCACATGAGCCCCACATTCAAATGTTGACTGGGAACCAGTGAGAGCTGAAAAGTCACTCATGCAACTGTCAATCATATCAATCACCACTCGTGAACTGCAGTCAGACAGAGCTGATGAAATATGAATTAAGACTCGGTTACTGCATTGGCTATTTCTCACTTAAAAGGTTTTTAACAACATTTTTTAGCAACATTTTTTAGCAACATATTTTAGCGTACTGTTGCTGTAAAATGTGAACGTTTGCTCTGGCTGATGGGCATTGCTTTGTTTTGGCTCGACTGTTTCTAACAGCTTAACAGTACACTAAAATATTTTTCTGAAAAC
>NW_024670357.1:0-668 GCF_008729295.1 Plectropomus leopardus | reverse complement strand
TTTTCTACTGTTTGTTGTTTTTTTTTTCAAATGGTTACATTTATTGAGCAGGATCAGGGTTTTCTTTCATAGCAAATGTGAGGACCTGTTAGCTGAAATCAGACATTAACAAGATTAAGTGTCCCTTGTGATCTCTGGGCCATTTAGAGTACTCTGTTCTGTTTGTTTCTGAAATGTATTAATAACATCTACAGGTTTGGCTATACCAAAAAGGACAGTACAGTAAGAAAATACGCTTTTTGAGTTTTCTATCCACCGCTTTCTTCCTGCCATTTTTAAGAGGAAAAGAAGAAAACTTAAGTGCTCCAGATGGCTGATGAGGTTTTTGTTACCCACATTTACCAGGTTGTTCACCTCTTCAAGAAAAGGATGGACTTTTGTTGACTTCTTGACCATGTTGCTTGCAATGTGAACGCAGGTTAGAACTGAAGTAAATTAGATCTGAGTGTTGATCCATTCAAGCTCTGCTACAAGACTGATGGGTCAAGTCCATTAAATGCATGACTGCCTCTCTGTGGCACTCATTGCATTGGGTTGCACTGCTATTAAGTCTGCGCACTGTCACACTAACACACACGTAACACTCTGCACTGAGGTTAGAAAAGCAGTTTCTTTAACTCCATTTTGCTTTAAACTTTATATCCTATGGACCTAAAATATAATCAACA
>NW_024670356.1:0-508 GCF_008729295.1 Plectropomus leopardus | reverse complement strand
GAATCTAGGAAACGGGACAAGATTTTGGAAATGGTATTGACCAATTAGGTTTGAGCAGCATATAAACAGTCTGTGTGGAGACGCTTCAGAATCACAAGACAAGAGCCAATGGGTTGCGCAATTTACCAAACACCAGCAATGGTGACAGGCTGTCTGCAGATAGTGTCCTCGTACTCTTAGTCAGATTCACCCCTCACTCCGCCACAGCTCCACCGTCTGATCCAAACATGGTAACTTCTGGCTCCAAAAATCAAAGATGGCGACAGCTAGAGTGCCAAACTCAAAGCTTCAAAACCAGACTCTACAAACCGATGAATGACATCACAGTGGCTACGTCCCTTTTTTTATAACAATCTATGACAACAAATTCTCACCCCAAGCCGTCACAGATCCCTACTTTGTTGTTGAAATTTTGTGTCTAAATATTACATGCTCTAAATCCTCCTGCGTCAGCTGTTGATAATCCAGGATGCTACAAGCAATGCTGGGATGTCAACAAAAACATGTG
>NW_024670355.1:0-688 GCF_008729295.1 Plectropomus leopardus | reverse complement strand
TATGTTTAAAAAAAACAATAAAAGCCAGTTTTAAGAAGTGACTTGCAGAAAAGGCATTTACCATAAATATACTGATCATTCATGCCAAATTTTATATGCATAAGTGAAAGTTTATAAACCAAAGCCCCCTCTATACTGTCTTAAATACTATTAAATCATGTACCAATAAAAAGGTTATAATAACTCTACTGGCATGTGTCAACTATAAAGTATGTATGTGAAATGTGATACAAGCTGTTGTGAAGTAACTGATCTCTTGGAATAATCTATGGACTTTGCACTTTGACTGGATAAGAAAAGAGACACTTGTTTTCCATCTCTGAGTTGTGTACTGGCTTGGTATTGATAGTGATTTTTTAATAATCTATAGCCTACTATTATAGATGTGCATTGAATGTGCAATTATTATATATAGTTTGTTTGTTTTTCTTATTTTTCTTTCCATTAAAAAAATGTTTTTATTTAACCTAAATCCCCTGGCATGTTTGTTTGAATTTGGCACAGTGATTACTATCAAAATGTGTGGCATGTGGAATTTTCTCAATAAAGTTTATTTAAAAAAACAAAAAAAAACCAAAAACACGTTGACAAATGCCAGCTACTACCGGGGCGTTGCCCATGACGGATGCAGGAGCTCTCCTCGGTGCTGATTGGCTCACCACAAAACGCCTGATATAATAATAAATAA
>NW_024670354.1:0-2734 GCF_008729295.1 Plectropomus leopardus | reverse complement strand
TGTTTATTTGTATTAACATCTTTTTTTAAATTCTTTTTTTATTATCATAGCAGTGATAGCCGATCTTGTGGATATACATAATATCTAAATATTTACGTTATTAGTAATTAACAGAACCTTACAATTCTACGGTGATGATATGTTTTAGTAAACATGAGAAAAGAATCCCTCCTTAAAGTCCATTTGAGGTCGACTCTTTCAAGTTCAACCATTTTTAACGCTGCCTGCCAAGTCTTTGAAGATGGCGGCGATTATTATTGTCATCATCATTAGTTTTGTACGGTGACACAGAAAACTACTTTCAAAGTATGTCAAAAGAACATTGATGCTGCTTAAAACATCAACTTTGCTTTTGTGGCAAAAAAATATTCTCTCACAGTCGGAAAACTTTTTTTTCTTCACTAGACAAGCAGCAGTTTTTGGGGAATACAAAGCACCACTGTTCATAGTTTCCACTTTCTTTTAATTTGTGGGCGCGTCTCATTATCCAGAATTTGAGTGGAACTTTTCTCAGTTGTTGACGGAGGAGTAATTTCACTTCATGAGCGGTCCAGACGCAGCGAGCAAACAACATCAAGACAGTTTATAATAAGCTAAAGTCCACTCTATTCCCTTAAATCATTTAAAGTTCCTTGTTGTTAATTGAGCGCTTCCGCATGAGACGGAGCGCTGTTTGTTTCAGTCCTCAGTGAACGTGTTTATGACTCAGATCTCCGCTTACCTCGCCAAAGCTGGGTGCCAGCTCGTTATGCACATCCCTTGCACTCATTTGCGTGAAATCAGAAGATGAGAGGAATTAGTTCCTGTCTCTTTTAGCGCCCCCCCCTTCATCCTCCTCTTCATCTTCCAGTCGGGGTGCAGATGTGGTGGGTCCTTTGAGGGCCCATCTGTTGTGCTGTCGTAGCTTTGGCCCAGCCGGCGACTGACTGGGGGCCAGATGATTAGGCTGCCATCCAAGGCAATCCACCCAGGTAAGCCACGGCTCCATCGCCCTGACCGGCCCTATCAAGGAGAGACAGGAGACGGATGTTAGACCAAACACATCATGCAAAGCCTCGAGTCCAGCTAAAACCAGAGGAAGGTTTTACACGGATATACACAAGTTTGATGACGTGAAAACCCTCCAGGTTCAGCGTCTCTGCTCGTTTCACCTCGAGCTCAAAGAACAATTAGCTTTCCTGCATTTGCCAACAAAGAAGACGTCTTAACACGAGCGATATGAGAGAACACGGAGAAGGAAACAAAGCCGCCGCAGCCCACAGGGAGCTGCACTGGTAGCAGCCATCTGGGAACCACTTCTGAAGCTTTTACTGCTGAGAGGAAACTACCAAATATACAAATGAAATGAAAACAATATTAATACCCACTTTAATTGTGTTGTACTGTGTTATTCTTTTCCCCCCAGCTGTGACCAGTAAGAACATTAGTCACCAAAAAGCCATTATTCATCATCATAAGTGCTAAATAGCCAAATGACAGCCTGTTTGGAATAACAAATGAAGGGGCTGCACGGAGAATTAGCAAGCTCAAGTGACCTTGTTGTGTTAGATGGAGACAATTCTCTGAGGACTGTGGTTGGTTTGACAATAAAAGGCTTGCTGGGATCACACTTGGTCCATATAGTGCACTTGGGTTGCTGCATGTGTACAGTTTTAAACAATGGTCTCGTGTCTGGAATCTGCATTGGAGCGTCCATCCTCCAGGACTTAATGTCAGGGATTGTTATTCTCTATATCTGCTCTATACCATACTTCAAAAACAACTTTTTTATCTTATGTGCAGTTTTTGGGAAGATGGGTGCAGTGCATAAACCGGCATTACGTCCACAGGCATGGTTTTTTTTTTTTTTTGGAGACAGAGGTGATCACATTTAGGCATGAGGCCGGCGCTCTGGACGAGTGAGGAGTGAGAAGCCGAGGACACTGTTTCCAGACGTACTGTCGCTCTAAGAGTGAAGAAACTAAGGCCTGGAACACACTAAAAGATTTTTAAAATCTTAACTGGAAGGAAGGAATCTGACCCAAAATCGGCCCGATTATCTTGCACTGTGTACCCCGCTTAGGAGAACTGGTCTCTGTTCCTGACTTTAAAGGTCTCATAAGAAAAAGGGTGACTGAATCGGAGCTTAGTGGTCTGGAAGGACCCCAGACTGGAGCTTCTGTGCATCGAGAGGAGCATGTGGAGGCGGATCAGGCTCCTGGTGAGGATTTTGTTTGGGTGTCTCCCATCTTGGCTCATCTCACTTGTTGAAAATCTGAAGTCAGAGTGCAGAATGAAGGGAGCGATACGTCCCAGCTGGCATGAGAGCAGATGGGAATCCCCAGAAGGAAATATGTGGGTGAATGTATTATTATAAGTAACTGGTTCATAACGGAGGGGACAGCAAGTCCTCGACCCGAATACGCAGATTTAAACACCCTCCATGTCTGCTGTGTACCTGGCTTGCTGATAACAGTCGATAACTTGAGAGAGACGATAACTTTTGGTTGACATCTTTGAACTTCTCTACTTTCATGAACAAAGACAACAAAACTTTGAAACATGGATCGACAACAGTTTCCTTGTCCTGCATTCTGATGCCTCCGAAACATGAGCACATTAGTTTGATTTCTTTCAAAAAGATGCAAAATGCAAGAAATTTGTAAAAGGTGAAAAATATGGGTGAGGGAGAATTATTAGAATAAAAAAAGTTATATTTATCATTAATATACATTCAGAATTATGTAACAGAATA
>NW_024670353.1:0-483 GCF_008729295.1 Plectropomus leopardus | reverse complement strand
AGTGGCTCACACCTGCCGATCCATGATACCAGCCGATTTCTAAATACACCAAGTCAGTATCATAAAACGTGCAGTGCTCTCTATATTGTTTGTTTTATTTACAGGGTAGTTGAGTTGACAGTTTTAAAGGCTTAGAAGGTTTGTTTTCACTTGCCTTAATGAATTGGTGGTCATTTCCACCATTGCTGATATAATGCAGTGGAGATGTTGAATCAAGCTGTGTCATGTTAAAGGAAATATTCTTTAAACAAAAGTAATCTTATTTCTGATAATTGCTTGAAAATGTGTCCTTATTGAAGCCCATATCTTTCTCCATCTTAAGGCCGTTGAAAGATTTAGCAAAGCTCTATCGGCTCATTGTATTTTTGCATGCTTGCAAGCTATCACACATCACAAAAAAAATTGCTTCTGTGTATTGTGTGACATAATGTGTCCTTTACAGGGGATTCACCTATACAGGTAGTTGTTTCAGAACAACGGCTA
>NW_024670352.1:0-483 GCF_008729295.1 Plectropomus leopardus | reverse complement strand
AGTGGCTCACACCTGCCGATCCATGATACCAGCCGATTTCTAAATACTCCAAGTCAGTATCATAAAACATGCAGTGCTCTCTATATTGTTTGTTTTATTTACAGGGTAGTTGAGTTGACAGTTTTGAAGGCTTAGAAGGTTTGTTTTCACTTGCCTTAATGAATTGGTGGTCATTTCCACCATTGCTGATATAATGCAGTGGAGATGTTGAATCAAGCCGTGTCATGTTAAAGGAAGTATTCTTTAAACAAAAGTAATCTTATTTCTGATAATTGCTTTAAGATGTGTCCTTGTTGAAGCCCATATCTTTCTCCATCTTAAGGCTGTTGAAAGATTTAGCAAAGCTCTATCGGCTCATTGTATTTTTGCATGCTTGCAAGGTATCACACATCACAAAAAAAATTGCTTCTGTGTATTGTGTGACATAATGTGTCCGTTACAGGGGATTCACCTATACAGGTAGTTGTTTCAGAACAACGGCTA
>NW_024670351.1:0-594 GCF_008729295.1 Plectropomus leopardus | reverse complement strand
TTCTGGCTGCCTTCAGGGTATGTGGAGAATTTCTCACTCAGTCTGTGCGTCTTCAAAACGCACATTTCACTGAAAATGCTTTGACCACTCTGGCTGAATTTCTGTCCCATATCTTGGGCAAATGGGAAACATAATTAATTTCTTTTTTAATTTCTTGATGTATATTTGTAGAAATATTTGACCCCAAGCAGCAGCCTCCAGGGTTGAAAAATTAAACTGATGTGGAAGAAAATTGCAGTTCTTTGATTAACCACTTCAAGTCTGTCAACAAATGCCTGGCAGAAATAAACAGTTTTACAGCCAAGTAGGAAAAAACAGTTATGGTCTCTATAGCTAATTTCTTGACTCACAACCGCTGTACAGATTTAATTTTTATACAGCTTACCTGTTAACATTTTTATTAGGCTTAAGCAGAACCTGAGCAAACGGTCTTGATTTTTCTCCAAAGCATGGGAAGAACACAGTGAGCAATTTAAGAAGAAATGACCCACAAATGAGCAAAAACTATTGTTAAAAGTAAAAGGAAATTACTGAAAATTTGCAAATAAAAACCAAAACAACAACAACAAATAAAGAAGAATTACATGAAAAAAA
>NW_024670350.1:0-748 GCF_008729295.1 Plectropomus leopardus | reverse complement strand
AGCACCTCTCACATAGCACTCTACTTTTCCGAACAGCTCAAAACACTGCGTTCATTTGTTTGTCTTGTTAGTTATGTAGAGACGATCCTGTGGGGAAATGGGGAAGATGGAAATTTCATGTGCTCTAGTTTGCATCACTCTCTGTATTCTGAACCCGTCTGCTCCCGCTGGATGATGGGAGGCTCTGCACTGATCACTGTCGAACACACACGGTAATTAAACTCTGCAGCATGCTGACTTGAAACGTTCATATCTATCGGTATCAGTCTCACTTTTTACCCACTCAATCAATGCTCATTATACTGTATGCTGGCGCTAAGAGGAAGTTGCTGTTGAAAATACTTTATTTTTTCTCATTAATCATTTTTTTTGGAGAGTTTAATTAGCTGGTACGTAAGATTACCAGTGTGGTGAAATGTGTGCTCCTGATTGTTGTAGATAAACTTGTACCACTGACCACATAACTAGCTTAAACAAGCAGTATGGTATAATAAGTAACAAAACTTAAACCTGCAGTAACTGATTTTTAAGCCTTAGTGCTGGTTATAGCTATGGCCAGAGGCATTAGGTTTTCGGATTGTCTGTTTGTCCCATTCTCGGACACAAGATATCTCATCAACACCTTTAGGGAATTTCTTCAAATTTGGCCCAAATGTTGACTTGGACTCAACAATGAACTGATTCAATTTTGATGGTCGAAGGTCAAGGTTATTTTGACCTTGAATCTGAATCCTTCTTCCATCTCCTC
>NW_024670349.1:0-741 GCF_008729295.1 Plectropomus leopardus | reverse complement strand
TCCTGTCATATTTAATGTTTCCAAATTATACATTTTAAAGTAGTAATATTAAGTGAGGTTAAATATGATCAGCAATATATTGTGACAGTTTACTCCACATTTTTTTTAGTATGTGGGCAAGACCAAAATGAATGTGCCAGCATTTCACTTACTTCCCATAAAAGCTACCGTGACATCAAAGATTTTCTTGTGTCTCTGTAAATAATGACACGTTGGATAAAATCCTACAGGGATTTTAAAGGATACCTCTTTAACTTATTAAGTCAAAAATGATTATGCAAGAATAGCCAAACTCTTTCCCAACAAATATCTCCGGCAAATGATGTCCAATATCATGAAACAGAGGGGTGTACTCTGGACGTTTTGTTGAAAAATGTGATGGAGTGCCTTATTTTTACTGAGTTTTCATTTTCTAAACTAGTTTTTCCAAATGTTTCAGTTGCCGTTTCCAGTAAAAACTTTAAAAAGGGAAATAACATTTGTGGGGATGAGATATAAAAACAACGGAAAAGTCCTTTGGTGTGACAAAATTTGGTTGAAAAAATTCAATGAAACTGTTCATTTTTTTGGCTAACAAAGATAGTGTTTTGTGAGAATCATTTATAATTTTAATTATCATTATTTTAGGATGCCTTTAATATCAGGCAAGGGTCTACTGATAAAAAATAGCTCCCCAGCTAACTCGGGTGCATTTACATTAGTTTAAACATGAATTAATGTACATTGTCACTTAAAAAAAAA
>NW_024670348.1:0-278 GCF_008729295.1 Plectropomus leopardus | reverse complement strand
CATTTTTTGAAAGTCCTTGTTGTATTCTACGGTCGCGTCTTGCTTGAGCGATGAGGGTTACGTTTATGTCCGAATACAACCACAAATCCCCCAAAAATTTGGATGCTATGTAAAACGTAAATAAAACATTTGATTTGTAAATCCTTATCGAACTATGCTCACCTGAGTACAGTACAAACACACAACGTTTATGTCCAAACTGACAAATGTTTTTTGAAAATACACACTCAGTCTGAATTTGATGCCTGCAACACGTTCCAAAAAAGTCATTGCAGTCT
>NW_024670347.1:0-635 GCF_008729295.1 Plectropomus leopardus | reverse complement strand
TGGCACTCAATGAGTTTATGATTGGCGTGATCAGGCACATGCTAGAAAACAGGAAGCAAGGGTAACAGTGTGTGTCCTGAGTCCAAATGATGGCACCATTCCTCACAAAACAAGTTATTGCCTCGTTTAAGGTGGTCAACAGCAGCTGCACTGATGGTGAGGTTGACACTGAGGAGAATAACTGCAAAAAAGGACTCAAATCACTTACCTCTGGAGAGAGGGACAGCCTGTTTTAATTGCATTGGCACAGGAAGTGGGTGGCCAGTGATGGCAAGCTAAGGCAGCAACTGTATGTCAACTGAGTGGGTGACTCATAAGTGTGAGAGAGAGGATGTATGGTTGGCACATGCTGGGCAGATTTCTCTCCCACGCACTGCAAAGACCTTGGATTGGTTAACTTTCCAAGGTACACAATTGGCAGTGTTGAGTGGGAAGCCAGTAACCTGATGCGCCAGATGTTTTGTTACATAGAACCTTATGAGAGGCCATCATTAAAACTGTTTGGAAGAGGGCAGGTATTTAAAAAAAATAAATTTGGCAGGTGATTGGATGAACATCTGTCTATCACGGGCCAGCAAAAAGACCAGCAAAAACATCTTTCCCATTATTATGATTATTTTTCTTTGAAGAAATAA
>NW_024670346.1:0-533 GCF_008729295.1 Plectropomus leopardus | reverse complement strand
AAGTACAAGAAAATGACCGCAGAATTAGTTTAAAAAGAGAAAAGTTTAAAAAAAGAAATTACTTGAAAGAAGTGTTTAAAATATTTTTAAATGTGTAATTATGATCATTAGAAATATAGTTTTTCCCTAGCTTTTTAAAATTTTTCCCTAGACACATTTTTTTTCCTATCTTTTTAAAAGCAATTTTCTAAATCTACAAATTTCTTGAAAATTGTGAAAAATTTATTACCAAGTCGCTCATGCCCTTTTCCCCCATGTATTTAAAAAAAAAATCCCAACAATTTGCTCAGGGTTCAAAGGTTAAAATTCCTGTGAAAGATGTCTGATAGCAGTACAAGAAAAGTGATGTCGCTCCAGGTTACAAAGGGTTATTCAGAATTAGGATATGAAAACTGCTTTACTTGGTGGCAGGTCGGATTAAGTGTTGCTTCCACACTCAGATCTTCCTGTTGCCTCAACTAAAATTAGAAACAACAACAAAAAAAAAGAGAAAAAGCACCATTGATACCTATTTAAAAACAAGATTTTATGGG
>NW_024670345.1:0-230 GCF_008729295.1 Plectropomus leopardus | reverse complement strand
TGAAAACATGGATGCTTCACACACATTTTCCCTCGGCAACACAGAAGATCTACACAATCAGCACAGTTTTGAGGTGGATACCCAAGGTTCTTGAGTTATTGCCAAAAGCATGTTGTATGAGGTCACCTTGACCTTGACCATAGACCTTCAACCACCTTAATCACTTAATTCTTGAGTCCATGTGGTAATTTGAGGAAACTCCCTTAAGGCCATCTTCAGAAATTGCGTTC
>NW_024670344.1:0-773 GCF_008729295.1 Plectropomus leopardus | reverse complement strand
ACACAGATACTTTTTTCAGTTTGTGAATGCATGTTTAAACAAACATGTTTAGTGATTGTATACAACCACTGTTTCACACACAGCATTAAGTAACTACAAGAACAGGATAAGACAGAAAAGTTTACCGAAACTTTTCTGTCTGCCATATCTGCAATCACCTTCAGCTCTGTCGCCAGAGGAAAATGTTGGCATTGTGTGCTTCTGCAAACCACAAATATGTTGAATTGGAATGATTCCTACATATCATATCAATGTGCATAAAGTGACATAGTATATGAGCTGACTTTGTTGTGTGAAGGAGGTGGGGATGGTGATTGGTGCGGCATCTATGCAAGACACCTGTCAAATTGTAGATCATTTGTTCAGACCAACAAAAAGCGGTTATGTTTTAGCAAGTCATTGCTATGTTTCCAACAGCTTTTTAGCCACCAAATATTGTTGCTTATTTATGACCTGTCTCTGTTGTTCCAGTAGGGATAGTGACACAAAAAGTGTTTTTTTTTTTTTTTTTTTTTACTGTGACATTGCTGTGTTTGTGTATCTTAAGACAAAACATGCTCTTTTCCTCACCATACAGAATAACAGTTTTTTTTTTTGCCTAAACCTAACCATATGTTAACCATGGCATTGTTATGATGTAAATTTTCAACATATCTGCTTCATAATAACATACAAATGTAACATATCCATGGTTTGCAGAAATGCACAGTGTCAGCATTTATTCTGACAATAGGGATGTCACATTGCAATTGACGTAATTTTCTCTCACACAT
>NW_024670343.1:0-1284 GCF_008729295.1 Plectropomus leopardus | reverse complement strand
CATTGCCATTTAGAATAAAATCACCCAAAAAATTTAAAAGAAAAAAAGGTCATTCTTAAAAAAAAAAAAACACCAATAATTTGTAATTTTAAAAGAACAAAAATAACCCAGAATGTTAGAACAAAAAGAAATTGACAAAAAAGGTTTGAAGAAAAAAAACACCAACATTTTTTAGAAATCATTAAAAACAATTAAAAGAAAGAAAAATCTCAAAATGAAGCCATGTTTCTTTGAAAATAAACAATAAAATAAATACAAAACCATTTAAAGTTAGATGCCCCTCCCCTAAGCCAAAATAAAAAAATATAAGTCCCTCCCAAGTGTTTAAAAAACATAGCCCCAACCTCTGCCTTTTTGCACCACCCCTTTTCCACTCATAAATAATGAACAGTCCCTATTATAAAAGACGCCAGACCGTTAGTTAAACATTCGGTTTTTCAGGGTGAGGAAGGTGCCAGAGTGCATTAAAAAAAATCATCAAAATCAAAATAGTTCATCAAAAAGAATGATCTGCCAGACCCCGCTAGAGGTCTGATCTAAGCCTAAAATGCCTAATTCTCTGTTCCTACTCCTAACCAAACGTTCAATATATCATGTGCATAATAATAAGAAAATGTAACGTATCTGTGGTTGGCAGAGACAGACAATGTAAACAATTTTCTAGCAATTTGGTTGGTTATTGAAAACACTGAATGATAGTGCCTTTGTAGACTGTAGTAAGTAACACAACACTACAGAGTTGCCATGAGGCTATAGGATGTTGGAATAATAGTTGGAATAGATATTAGTACTGTAGTGTGTATTCAGTGAAGCTCTCTACACTGAAAACAAAGGAAGAGGTGGAGGAGCTGTTTGAGAGGTTGAGACATTCAGAGGTACACAGCGGAGGGGAACACGGTGCTCTAACGGGATTACAGACGGGACGGACTGCGCATTTTAAACAGACAACAGGAACACAGTCAGCAGGGCTCGGCTTTACTCCTCTCTTTCTTCAACATACACCTTTTTCTTCCATCAATGTGTGTATTAAGAACAAAACCGCAGGAATACAAGAGAGGACAAATGCAGAAAATTCAAAGCTTGAAAGTAGTTCGGCTCTCTCTGTTAGACTGCCTCAAGGCACAGTCAGTCACAAACAGACCGGAAAAGGATTACATTTGTCTTCAAAATAAAAGGGTCAAGTTTTCTTTTTCTTTCGATTCATTGGCTTTACCATGATAAACCACTGTATTTTTTTCTTCCTCTTGATATGCGGCTGGCAATGCCAGTTTTTTGTAAATTATA
>NW_024670342.1:0-222 GCF_008729295.1 Plectropomus leopardus | reverse complement strand
CATCACACACACACACTTCACATAACCCACGAGTCAACTTGTCAAGAATTGATGCAGCTTAATTTTCCCCAGTGATGTCCATCTGTTTTAACATTTTCAGTGCATCTCTGATAGGTGTGTGATTGTCAGATCATTAATATTTGATGATAGATAACCCAAGCTGTCAAACACAGACAAAGGAAATGTGAAAGCTGATGAAACTGATGCAACATGTAATTTCTT
>NW_024670341.1:0-684 GCF_008729295.1 Plectropomus leopardus | reverse complement strand
TGTGTCTGTGGTGTGTCTGTGGTGCGTCTGTGGTGTGTCTGTTGTTACCTAGCAGTTCCTCGGGGTCTTTGACCACGATGTGGGCGTTGAGTTCCTGTAGCTCCTGGTGAAGCTCCTCAACCTTCTTATTAGATTTTTTAAGCATGTTGTCAACAAAAGCCAGGCTCTTCTTGTCAGTGGTGACCTGAGGAGAGGAGAGTGGAGGGGACTTAATTTATCTAATAGCAAAACAGGGAAAACTTATTCAATTTTAATCATGAATGTCAGTTTACCAATTATGGGGAACACATCAAAAACAATTGTAAAATGCCTTCAGTTGTCCTTTTATGGACATACATTTAAAGGGACCGTTCACCCCAAATCGAAAATACATATTTTTCCTCTTATCTGTTGTGCTTGTGAATCATTACGTGGTCACTTGAGACAATCCACTGCCCTTGTTGGGAACAGTTTCATAAAACAACTATTTTCTTTGTAAACGAAACCTGCCAACCATATCACCACACCGAAGGAAGCGCGCAATGACTGCTGACCCACCTCGCACCACTGAGCTTGCTAACGTTACCGGTCAGCTGAGAAGGACACCATTAATGTTCACATCTGCTCATGAACAAAATATTTATTTTTGATTTTGGGATGAATAAACTGCCCCTTTTAAATCGGCAGAGTAAGCCCTTGAGAGAG
>NW_024670340.1:0-972 GCF_008729295.1 Plectropomus leopardus | reverse complement strand
AACACAACAAATGTCGAGGATGACTTATTTACACTCCTGACACCTAAAAAGAAGCAAAACTCATGTGACGTTACTATTTTGAAAAGTTACACAACATAGATAGGGTAGGAATGCGGCATAAACAGTTTACATTAAAAGCTATTTTTGTAATACTGTGCTGGAGTAAAGTTCACAGAGTGAATGTTTAGCTGACAGATCTGCTCCATTTGAAAGGCATCATAATCTGGGCTGCTGTAATTTCATATTAAGGAGTCCAGTCAATGCCAAGTAAATGTTGTCTTCAATATTGTGAACTGAATATTAGGCCAACAGAAAAACATTTACTCCATTATACTAGTTCCTGAGGGAATATGGTCGTTCACAAGAGAGTCAGCTGGATGTTGCTGACCCAGACAGACAAAATTGGTGATAAGCTGGCGCATTCAGCGACTGAAACGCCAAACGATACTTCCCTAAAGAGTTGGTGACCGAAAGAGAACTACAAAGAGAGTCAGTTTAAGGTTTTATATTCATCAGGTAGACACAAATGTTACTGAATGCTGAATTGCATGCATGTTAATGTTGCTGTGTGTCTGCCCAATATATGAATAAGAAACTGTATGCTTTTAAGTTTTACTGTATCACCTTTTAAGATGTTGTATTTGTGTAAAGCTTGTTGTTCTGGTGTACCAAAATATTTGGGTATTATAGCTATATTTCTCAAGTCAATACAGACAGAAATGTATTGATAATAATATATTTTGTTAAGATATGTGTATACATATTAGGCTATTTATTCAACTGCATTTTTTTAATATTTGAAAGTAGATAATTTCATTGTTTAACTTTTCTGTGCTCTATGATTGATGGCCAAAAACATTAACATTAAACATTAAATCCCTGCATGAGGCCTGCATATATTTTGATTAGAACTATCTCTTAGCCCACGGCGCATAATCATCCTGCTTTACTACAATTTGAATCTTTATTTTA
>NW_024670339.1:0-608 GCF_008729295.1 Plectropomus leopardus | reverse complement strand
AGCAAAGCGTTTACAAATGGGTCCCAGTTTAATGTTCACACGCATGACAGCAGATGGTGCGATTCATGCTCCTGCTGTTGGTTTCACGCTATTCCTGTGACCCACAGTGGTGTTAATGTGCAAAGAGAAGCAGTAATGCACCCTAAAAGGAGTGACCCAGCCAATATTTGTATGTGGTTTTCATGTGGATAATAAAATTGGCTGAAAATGGGCCCTACATGGGATTGCCAATGGGTTTCATATTGGCTTATGTGGCATCCACTTGGGTACCTCGCCTATGTGGGCTACTGGCATGGGGTCAATATGGAATCCCATTTCAGGCCCATTTTTCATCCCATTTATTACCCACATGGAAACCACATACAAATGTTGGCTGGAGAGGAATAAGACAGGCTGGCAAACAAGACTGTAAACTAATCACGATCAATATATTTTTAAAAATCCTAGTCGGGAAAGACTGAAACATAAATTAGATGAATAACATAATCATATCTAGTTTATTTAATAAAAAAACATGGTCTAGACCTATATGAAAAGTGACTTTAGATGATTTCTGTTGTGATTTGGCGCTATATATAAAATAAAATTAATTTGACCTTTTGGGGGGA
>NW_024670338.1:0-450 GCF_008729295.1 Plectropomus leopardus | reverse complement strand
TGTTCACAGATATTGTCACTGCATGTGTGCCCGCTGCCATGATCTGACGAGAACAAATATAAAACACTGGCTGTCAAAATAGACTCTCATGCAGGTAACTATATAGTACCTACAGTATATCCAGTATTTATTCTTGCACCCAATAAGGTTCAGTTAAGATGAGGTCGATAAAAATGTCCAAAGTGGGTCACTGTATTGTAGTCACAGAGGTGGTACTCATGGACAGATTATGAGACAGAGGGCCCTGGGCACAGATGCCCAAATTCGTAGGAGCATACATTGAAGCAATACAAAAAGACTTTGTGGTGGTTTTGCCTCCTTTTTTGTCTTTATTTGCAATTCTTTATAGTTGATATGCATTGTTTTGTGGTTTTGTTTCTCCTCATCGTAAGTTTGTGTACGCTTGTAGTCATTTTGTGTCTCTTTGGAATATAATTGTGTCTTTTTTTT
>NW_024670337.1:0-470 GCF_008729295.1 Plectropomus leopardus | reverse complement strand
ATATGAATCTATTTCACAATATTGTAGGCCTGTTCATTATACAACTCTTTACACAATATATACAATAGGGGGTCCCTGCTCTCTCTCTCTCTCTTTTTTTTTTTAGATAAGGGGTCCTTGGCCTGAAAAAAAAAGCCATCTTTACCTTACATAGGCATCGCCCCTCTCTTTTAGCATTAAACCTGACCTCATATGTCATTTTTATATGACTCCAATGATAGAGGCCTGTCCATACTGTCGATAGTGTCACAGACTGTGACGGTAACGAGTGCAAGGTTATACCCAGAGCAATGGTGCTGACAAAAAGTTAAATGTTTTTCATACATTAGGGATCAGGAAAAAACACCACATTTACAGCACTCAGTGCGATATAGACATTTAGCGCCTCATCACAATACTGGCATTTGTGGCATAGTGTATGCAGTGCTCTGTTTGCAAAGAATTCATACATTTGTTGACCTCAGGAAAAA
>NW_024670336.1:0-424 GCF_008729295.1 Plectropomus leopardus | reverse complement strand
TTATTAATAAAGTCAGTTCCTGAATAACTGCATTAGGGACATTTATGCAAATTTTCATTCTTAAGGGGACACAAAAATAGAAAGTAATGAGGAAGTCATCTGTTTTGTGTCTGGTTCGGTCATGATCATATCCAAGGGTTTACATATTTCTTTTGTAATCACACTGGTTCAGGAACATGAAACACATGATGCTGTTGGTATAATTATCCTATCAGTCTGTGTGAAACTATCTTATGTATCATGTAAACCTCAGAGCTGCTGATCCACTCAGGATGGCTCACTCAGGTTCACCAGGGCCCCATCGGCCAATGCAGTGGTTCTCACTATCCTGGGACGCCCAGGGGGTTCTTTTCCTCAGAAAAATGGGGAATGGTTTATTTTCACTATTTAGTTAACTATAAGAGTCATAAGAGTGAAGATTCTG
>NW_024670335.1:0-621 GCF_008729295.1 Plectropomus leopardus | reverse complement strand
AAAGTACAGTAACAGACCCAGGTCCCTGTGAACGGTGATGCCCGGGGTTTAATCTGTGACAGCAGTCTCAAGTGAATAGGGTCAAACACAGGTTAGATGTGTTCAGTAAAGCGTGTTATAGCGCTTATCATCTGTATAGAAGAGGGGGTTGCAATTATCTCCCAACATGGAAAATTACAGACTGCAAACAGATTCAAATTTGACTACATGAAAAATAGCAGTCCCTAAATTGCCCTTAATTTTTATGTTGAGAGTTTTTAACACCTTTTATATATGCAAGTTTTTGTTTCAGTGTTGTATTATCACATATTATAGTAATGGATCATTATTTCTAGAACTTTAAAATTAACAGTAAACAGCACTTGTAATCCTGTAGTAGGTCAAGGAGTGAAGTGGAGGTAATCTTAATTACTGTTTATACAGTTAATTGTAAAGCAATGCATACAACTTTATAAACTGATTTTATTTTCTGTATGTTAAACCTCAATCTGCAAAGTAACTTGTAACTTGCTGACAAATAAATGTATTAGAGTCAAAAGTACACCATCTAAATTTAGTTCAACAAATTTTAATTATCCCTGGAGGGCATTTCTGGCTGGGTTAGTTTTGCTTTACAATTAA
>NW_024670334.1:0-533 GCF_008729295.1 Plectropomus leopardus | reverse complement strand
AAGTACAAGAAAATGACCGCAGAATTAGTTTAAAAAGAGAAAAGTTTTAAAAAAGAAATTACTTGAAAGAAGTGTTTAAAATATTTTTAAATGTGTAATTCTGATCATTAGAAATAGTTTTTCCCTAGCTTTTTAAATTTTTTCCCTAGACACATTCTTTTTTCCTATCTTTTTAAAAGCAATTTTCTAAATCTACAAATTTCTTGAAAATTGTGAAAAATGTATTACCAAGTCACTCATGCCCTTTTCCCCCATGTATTTAAAAAAAAAAATCCCAAAAATTTGCTCAGGGTTCAAAGGTTAAAATTCCTGTGAAAGATGTCTGATAGCAGTACAAGAAAAGTGATGTCGCTCCAGGTTACAAAGGGTTATTCAGAATTAGGATATGAAAACTGCTTTACTTGGTGGCAGGTCGGATTAAGTGTTGCTTCCACACTCAGATCTTCCTGTTGCCTCAACTAAAATTAGAAACAACAACAAAAAAAGAGAGAAAAAGCACCATTGATACCTATTTAAAAACAAGATTTTATGGG
>NW_024670333.1:0-483 GCF_008729295.1 Plectropomus leopardus | reverse complement strand
TACTGGCTGCAAAACGACCAGCGAGTCTACTGGCAGGACATCTGACCAGCTACGAGCCTTACAAATTCCATATTAAAATCAATTTGATGGTGTCTCTAGTTTTTCATTCAGCACCCCAAGGCTGTGTGGAGGAGATGAAGTGAAATTTTGGTGAGGAATCGGAGCCTGATCAGGACTCAGTAAGAAATAATAATTTTAGTGATATTCATTTTAGAGAGACTCTGACCTTCGCCTGCAAATGTGAACTAGAATTAACACATACCAACCAGGGAAAAAGACACAAAAAGACCACAAAGCAAAACAAAAGAACTGTAAAATGACCAAAAAAAATACACAATGGACAAAAAAAAAAACACGAGGAGAAATATTATATAACAAAGCAAAAGGGAAAAAAGCAGAGAAGACAAAGAAATACTTCAAAGACAAAGAAAAAAGCATAATGGACACATAATGACCTCAAAGAGACACAAAATGACCTAAAAA
>NW_024670332.1:0-1163 GCF_008729295.1 Plectropomus leopardus | reverse complement strand
ATAACGACATAAGCCTTTTGAAACGGGACATATCCTTTTTTGTTTTTTCAGGTTTCATTCCTAGTTCTATTTTTTTCTGTGTTGTATTTTCAGTGGCCCGACAAAGAAACACACCCGTCCTTTTCAGTGATCAGGACAGTCCAGGAGTGTATGGCAAAGTACGCAAGGCAGCCAGCACCATCGACCGCTTCAGGTAACTGTTTTTTGGTTGTTTTTTTGTTTTGTTTAAAACGCCACTGCCAACTTATGTTTTGGAGGTTACATTACAATATTTACATTGTGTCCGTTTGTGTGTGAGATACAATCCCCTCTGATAAATGGAAAATTGTCATTTTAGCATCAGACTGGGCATCTTCTTGAGGCGTTACCCTATGGCCAGAGTTTTTGTTATCCTGTACATGGTAAGTATTTAGAAAAACTGGTATATTTTTTTGGTATCTCTGGTTATTAAAGAAATGAACATTTTAACTGCTTTTTACAGGCGGTACTGCACCTTTGGGTCATGATTGTTCTGCTGACTTACACACCAGAAATGCACCATGGTCACCCCGATGGAAGATAGGAGGCTTAAAATTTAGCGTTTGGTGTTTAAAAGATGTTTGTTCTCAGGCCTTGTAAGGATGGTACAAGCTGCTGAAAAATGGGCTCTGGGTCCTGACTCTCCCTGATTTGCACAGAAATGCTATGAATTAAAGACATTTCCTCTGATTTATCCTTTATTTTTTACAACTGAAGATTTAAAACTGAGAGCTGCATTGAGTTTTAAATGTTAACAGAGTGATATATTGTATTGGTGGTCTGCTGAAAGGAATCAAAGGTGATCTCACATCTGTTTCTTCTCATTATCTGCTTTCAGACCTCTTGTCTCTTGAGAGATTGTATTTAACACTATGTAAAAAAAAAGAATCTTTTAATAAAGAAGTTAGAAGAAACAACACAGTCTGACAGATTTGTATTTTTGTTTGTTTTTCTTTTTTCTTTTTTTTTTACTTTTTTGGGCGGTTGGGGGTTTGCAAATTTTCAGGTAATTTTATTCATTTTTAATCTGTTCATTTTCTGTTTATTAGCTTAGGTCAGGCATACAATTTGTATATATGTTTAAACTTTTGTCAGTATGGACATGCTCAACACGTGTTCGGTGAACTATATTCATAATTATTATT
>NW_024670331.1:0-277 GCF_008729295.1 Plectropomus leopardus | reverse complement strand
AAAGAGACATTTTTAACAGATAACAGTAAAGCTGTGTTTCGGGGTCACGGGTTGAAGAAGAGAGCGAAGCAGAAGGACATAAATTATTGGAGTTATAGATATAAAAACCAGCTCAGAGTGAACTAAAGAGCCAGAAGAGCCTTACGGTAATATTTCTGTCCATGCTGCAGCTCGGAGGTTGCTTTGATTCGGACTAAAATATAACAATAATTTCATGGATTGCTGTCATCACTACATTTTTATCGTTGTTATTAATTCTGCTATTATAATATTATTG
>NW_024670330.1:0-425 GCF_008729295.1 Plectropomus leopardus | reverse complement strand
CCTAGTGGGTTATGGGAGCTCGCACCTCCAACCCGAGTGCTCCGAGGGTGGGGTGGTTTGTTCGCCATGGGTGAGGAGTAATTATGTTGAGGAGGTGGGGAGCAGAGGCGAGTAAACGAAGTGGGAGTTGGAGAGGGAGACGGCGACGGCGACTGAACTCGTGAGCTTGGCTCGGATGCAGAAAAAGGCCGAGCTACACGGTTGTGCGACCCCATCCAGAGAGGATCGTGGGTTTGTTGCATTACTGTGGCGTTACCATTACCGAGTGGCGCGTTCTGTGGACCAACTGGCAAACAGCCATTACTGATGGCGTGATTATGCATGGTGTTATTATTGTTGTTGTTGTTTGCATTCTGTGATGAGTCAGATTTGGAGTGAAGGAACGAGGGACGAGGGGAAGGGGAGGAATGCGGCAGAATCATAGA
>NW_024670329.1:0-509 GCF_008729295.1 Plectropomus leopardus | reverse complement strand
GATAAAATATGATAATATAAGATAAAAACCATAACAATTAAAAAAAAAGAGATGTCGGAAGTAAGGGTGTGTTTTTTTTTTGTTTTTTTTTTGAAAGATATGTTTTAGGAGGTGATTTAAAAGCCGTCGCTTATTAAGTTGATTCCACCAGAGATTATAAATCACATCTATCACATTCACATAGCATGGACAATATATTGGTTGAATTCTGTATTTGCTGTGTCTCTATTAGTTCGCTGACACACAAACATTTGTGTTACCAAGACACAGACCTGCTATTTATACTCATCATAACACACATGCGACCGATGGACTCCAAAAAAGGAAGTGTGTTTACTAGTTCAACTTCCCCTGATCGTTATGTCTTCAAGAGGATGTGATACGTATTAAGAAAACACACATGCAGGGGAAATAAAGAGAGTGAGAGAGAAAGACAGAGGGCGGGCTGCCGATGTTTGTAGATGCTCTCTCACATATTTTCAGTGTTCTTCTTGTGTCAAAGATGCAGG
>NW_024670328.1:0-250 GCF_008729295.1 Plectropomus leopardus | reverse complement strand
TGTGATGTGGAAAATGAAGTTCAAAAGAAACCAAAAAAGTGATAAAATGAGATTATGCAAAATCTGAAGCAAGTTGATACAACCTTTAAAATGAATGGTGTATCGTAAATAATCATGAACGGACAATACTGATTACAAGTTAATGCATTGGTTAGTGTGAAATCAGACTTCAAAGGAGAAAGGCAGCAACTTCTCCTCCGTCTCTTGGTCTGACAATTTAACCCTTTGAAACCTGGCCAAATTGGCTTGA
>NW_024670327.1:0-469 GCF_008729295.1 Plectropomus leopardus | reverse complement strand
TCATGTATCCCCTCTGTTCTACCACCTCATATCCCTTCAACATGTTGCTTTTAAAAATGTGTTTAAAATTCATTAACTGTTCTACGTGTTTTCAGTTCCCACACAACAGCTGTTCCACAAATTAACCTCCTTGACTCTAATACAATGATATTAAGTAAATACAGCATCTAAACCATGTTGGACAAAGTTTACAAAATAAGTGTAATAATTCTGAACAAGAGACAAAAAGGCAGATTTAGAACGAGTACAAAACATTTTTTGTGTAATTTTTCTAATTGTTTTGCAGTTTTTTTGGCAGCATTACTTTTAACCCAGAGAAAGTGTTTAATTTAGTTTTGATGTGAGAATTTGTTGGAGTCTTGTTATTGAAATATTACTTTTGATGAAGATGTTTTTTAAATGTCCTCTCACAGTTTAACAGATCTGTCTCTAATCTGTTAGCAGTATAGAACACCCATATCTCTCTCAC
>NW_024670326.1:0-744 GCF_008729295.1 Plectropomus leopardus | reverse complement strand
CACTGTTAAATAAAGTAAGAAACATAATCATCTTAAAATGTATATATAACTGTCAACAAGAAGCAAGAAACTTCAGCAGAAAAATGTTAGATGCCGCAGGCCAGACTCGATCCTGCGCCGCTGCAAAACACTCGCGATGACAAGGCGAAAACTCTAACAGGTGAACTAAACACCAGGATACACTGTGCATGGCTTTACCACTATAAATATTTTTGATCAAAGACTACAACTGTTGTTTAGTGGTTATATAAATACGATATACACAAACAGACAAACAAAATCCTGCACATTTGAATGCTAAAACATATCAGTAGCCTCTAATATTGAAAACTTGACTGATATAAGAGTCAGACGAAAACAGATTGATATTTGCCTGCCGTCACTGATTTTGCCAAGAATTTCCTTTTCCTATGACTTAGTTAATTATCGGCCGAATTCATATATCAGTCGGTTTCCGACAGACGTCACTGCCGATACTGAAAAAAACAAGAACTGGGAAATCCGACCGATATATGAGTTCGGCCGATAATTAATTCCAAGAAATTAGCTGATTAATCTCCTGACTCATATAACAGTCTGTTTTAAACATTGGACAGTACTGACATGTTTTCATATTCAAATGTACAGAATTGTGTCTGTTTGTGTTGTGTTTACAAAACAACTGAATAAAGACTGATATTTTGTTATCAAAGATATTAATTATTTATACCAGAGAACAAAATAAAATGTGGTTTTAGCTCACCA
>NW_024670325.1:0-616 GCF_008729295.1 Plectropomus leopardus | reverse complement strand
TTTTTAAACAAAGTTTAAAAAACGAAATTAGATATGTCTGTGATAGTCTGGACATGGATTCATCGCAACAGCCCAAGGTCTAAAACATCAGTGTATCTTCTGCATTAAGGCTGCAGACAGCTTTCCTTTCAAGAGGGTTCAAGGATAGGCAAAAAATGTAGGTGTTGAATTTTATATACATATAGCCAGATGTGCTTCAGGATATTTGGATAAATATTATTGCCTCCTCTTTGACTGTACATGTTTTTTATTTTAGTAATATAGCAACTCTTTGTTGTACTGTCTGCTGGTCGCTGAATCCGTGGTCCTTTAATGAAAATCTGTATAATTATAAACTTGAATCACCCCTCCTTTAGGCAGTTGGGCTGCTGTGTTAAAATTAAACTCCTGTGACGTCACATTTCCCCGTGTTTTGTCTTATCACTTTCAGAACTGTGTTATTTCCTGTTTTTGCTTTTTTAGTTAAACATTTATCTGTTTTTGTCTATCTATCTTTGCTCTTGTTACAGCCCAAAAAAGACCTCCACTTCGTCATGGAGACCAACAATGAATATAAAGGCCTTCTGGGATGCTTTCCGGACACCATTGGAGTCCACAAGGTACAGTGGGAAAAGTT
>NW_024670324.1:0-431 GCF_008729295.1 Plectropomus leopardus | reverse complement strand
AAATGGTTTCTGCAAGTGTAAATTTGCTTCTGTTGACTTTGAGTCAAGTGCAATATAAAATGATGAAATTACGGTTAATTTAAAGGAGGTCTAGTGGGTTTGGTGAAAGCGATGTTGGGGCTATTTCTGAATAAATATAAAGCATCCTTCTCTTTAATAGAAGGCCTACCTCTGTGGAAATCCTTTCCATAATGTTGTCAGACACTTCGATTTACAATCTGAGCCTATATGTGGATGTACACTGACACTGATCGTGCCCACTGTCCACAGGAACAACACTGTTGTCTACTTTGCTGCTGCAGCACTCTCTCTCAAATCTTAAAATCTTAAAGTTTAAAAACTGAATAAACTATTCTGCCCATTAGTCACTTAGACACAAAAAGTCGGGAAAATAGAGTCCACCTTGAAAAATACCCTTTACCTCAAACTTC
>NW_024670323.1:0-201 GCF_008729295.1 Plectropomus leopardus | reverse complement strand
ACGGTATCCAGCAGTCACTTTTCTAGCTTTTACTCACCTTGTGACACCGCCTTTGAGTTATCTCAGTTTGCTCGGTAGTATAGGAGTGTTTGGGAGGGGGTTAAAGGTTAAGAAGGGGTAATGAGTGTTCCTCAGGGATTTCATTTCTGCATTACAGCTCATTGGGGAGGAATGTTGTTTTTGTGTGTGGACCCCAATGAA
>NW_024670322.1:0-702 GCF_008729295.1 Plectropomus leopardus | reverse complement strand
TTGCATCCGGGGGAGTCGTTGGTTATGTGAAAGCAGGTATGTGTTGTGAGGTGGAATTATACGCTTTTAAAGTCCTTAATAGAAAAGCATTAGCCTAGTGTTTTGAGGATCTACTAATATTTGCTGTGGTGTTAACTTGTTTGTTTAACTGACTTTTAAACATTTCTTTTACGTCACTGCATCCCTTAAGTTTACTATTACATTCACCACCATTAAAAAAAGGTAAAGTAGGTAGTAGATTGAGGATAATAACCTGTATTTCAAGATGAAGGTGATTAAAAAGCATTTCATGTGGTCTGTAGTTGTGAGGCTGATTGGATGTACTGCCAAATCAACGAAAACGACATGTCTTATGGTCGAGAATTTTCTGACCAAATTTTGAGAGGACTATACCTATTGAGTGCATAAAAAGTCTTTGATTTTTAACTTAAACCTGTGGAAAAATAGGAGCAAGATTAAAAACGTTTTTGGTTTTTTTTTGTTCTGTGTATATCCATGCACTTAAAAACAAAAACATGTCACTCTCATTACACTCTAGTCTGTGCATACCCCTCAGTCCAGTGGATATCAGGCGCAGGTGTTGACCTGCTGTGTTTTGTGTCTTTCAGGCAGCGTCCCCTCTCTTGCTGCTGGCGCTCTCTTTGGTGGCCTCGCAGGTTTTGGCGCCTACCAGATCTCCAATGATCCCAATAATATTTGGGT
>NW_024670321.1:0-1001 GCF_008729295.1 Plectropomus leopardus | reverse complement strand
ACCTAAACATCCTCAATAGATAATGTGTATATACTATGAAACATTCACAGCTGATGGTGTGTGGAGAGAAGCCACACACCATGACAATATTCAGTTATTATTCATTTATATTAAAGGGGAGTTTTGCAATGCTGGCTCCATTAAAAGCCACTTAACATAACAGAAATATTACCGGGCCATTGAACAATTATATGGTCATAACAGAGGAAAAACATTAAAGAGAATTACACCCAGGCTTTAATTTTCAGTCATGAGTTTAGCACCTCTTTAATTCTTTGGAAAATAGGAGCCAAAAGGACAACGGCCTCATTAGTGTCCATTCAGCCAGTTACCACAATGGATCCCAGTAAACAAATAAAGTTTGTTACTGTGGCTTTATTAGCACAGCAGACACATCTCATTTAACTTGAAGTTGAAGTTGTAGTTTCCTCTGTCAGACTTGGTTAACTCTTCATCCTGCAATAATGACTGGAAGCAGAAGCTTTACAACCACTTTAAAATGTGAGCTTGCATGATGCATTTCAGCTTTTTAAGGTCCTTCAGTGTTTAAAATTAAATGATAATTATTGTAGGCTATATATATCTACAGCCATTCTGTATTCTGCTATTTTTCAATTAAATATGGGAAAAAGAGCACTCAACTTGCAGTGTATTATTATTATTATTACTATTCTTCTTATTATTATTGTTAAAAGGGTAAATATGATTATATGTCATTTATCTTTTTTTCATTTTTAAAGGGTCAATCTTGCAATATATAACTTTTTTTATTTTAAAACAAGGGTCAGTCTTGCAATATGTTATTTATTATTTTTTCCTGTTTTTTTAAAAAAGGGCAAACCTGACAGCAAGTTATTATTTTTTGTTTTTCCAAAGGGTCAACCTGGCAATTTATAATTAATTTTATACTTTAAAGGGTCAATCTCGAAATATATAATTATTATTTTTGGTTTAAAAAAGGGTCAGTGTGCGAACACGGCGTTTGTTTGTCGATTACGCAC
>NW_024670320.1:0-435 GCF_008729295.1 Plectropomus leopardus | reverse complement strand
ATATATATATATATGAAATGTAAAGCAATGTCTCTTTCTTGAATTCATGACCTAGTTACTCAAGAAAATCCACAAACCATGTTGTGAGCAGTTTCGTGAAGGAAACTAATTTCTGTCTTCCAGACTACATCTGCCAACCAAATCACAATGCAGAAAGAAGCATGCAACTACTGATGGAGGGTATACTGGTGTAGTTCAGCGGAAAGGAAATAGTTCCTACATTGAACTGCTAAAACAAGGTCTGTGGACTATCTCAGGTAAGTGGGTCATAGTTTATGGAAAGAGGCATTGCTGTTGATATTTTTAAATGTAGCAGATTTTTTGGCGCTTTGAGCACCACAAGCCGAGTGCAATCTAGTTCCATTATATTTAAGAAAGGGCAGACATTGCTGCAGATGATATTTACGACACATCTAAGCAATCTAAACTGTCCCT
>NW_024670319.1:0-572 GCF_008729295.1 Plectropomus leopardus | reverse complement strand
TGTAGATTTACAAGGTGTGCGCAGAATGCAGAATTAGTTTGCTCTAAGTTAGAAATATCACTGTTTACAGCAGGCCCAGAGCCCCGCATTATGTGTGACATTAATCTCACCTAGTCTGGAAAAAAGGAGAGGAATCTTAACATGTTAAAGGGACTTTTTTTTGGACCTGGAACTGGACCCTATTTTCTCATGTTTTTATGCCTGAGTGACTAATGGAGAAAACAATTTTTGAAATTGGTCCAGTATTGAAAGAGATTGTTCTGGCTGCAGTGGCAAAACATGCTGTAATGTTATCCCTATGGACAATTGTGCACTGTTAGTTACTGTCCATTTAAAGTGCTTGTTTTTGCCACTGACAGGCTTCAATTATTAGAAGTGTCTGACAGCATTACGATAAGGACCCTACAGAGAAATGACATGTTTTTCCCTTACATTCCCCAGTCTTTTTGTTATTATGGCATTTCGTTATAAAATCCAATGAGAGGTGACTTGTTACAAGAACAGTGGTGAAAATAAAAAAATAGAAAAAATAAGTTAAGAGATGACTGAAGGGATGTTGTGCTGGAGTACAA
>NW_024670318.1:0-201 GCF_008729295.1 Plectropomus leopardus | reverse complement strand
CCAAAGTTACGAGCACTCGTTTCAACTCAGTATGAGAGTCTCTTGCAGTTAACTATCGTCTCCAAGAAAGAATTTGATCAGGACACAATATTTGTAAAAATCAAAACTATTGTGCAATGAACACATTTAACTGAAAGCTCTTGCACGAAAGACGAGCAGAAAGACTGCAGCTGAGTTGAGAGATAACATCTGTAACTACCA
>NW_024670317.1:0-312 GCF_008729295.1 Plectropomus leopardus | reverse complement strand
CTAGTTGTTCAGGAAGGGGGGCTAAAGAGCACTCAATAATAAGGTAACATTTTGGAGAGTGACTAAAAATGGGTTCTATGGATGCAAACGAGTCTTCCCTTAACTGAAATGCCCACTTTATGCTGATCTCACGCATTTTGGAGCGAAAAAACATGCTGTTTTTTTCATGTAGTATAAATGTGTTATTTTGCCCCGTTCATCTACATCTCAAACTAATCTTTAGGTTTCCAGCTTTCAAATGATGAATACCAGTTTTATGTGGCACACACTGTTGACCTGCAATCTCCCCATAAAGATCCCCTGCCCCACCTT
>NW_024670316.1:0-555 GCF_008729295.1 Plectropomus leopardus | reverse complement strand
TTTCATTTATTCATTTATTCATTTATTTATTATTCATTTATTTGTCATGTCATGTAGTTTTGTGGACCCCCCCCCACAACTTTTTTAAAAACAGTTTTGTAATTCTATTGAATCTATCTGTATCTATCTTGCAGTTTGCAGGACATGTCTTTCCAAATAGCTCATTGCCTTTTTCCCAATATTTTCAAAAAGAAATCAAACCAATTTCCTCAGGGTGCAAAGGTTTAAATACTTATGAAAGTCATTTGAAAGCAGCACAAGAAAAGTGATGTTGAGAGAGCAAGAACTTCCTACAAATTCAAGACAATACCCATGTCTATTAATGATTATAAATGTCGATGTTTTTTCCTATCATACGGATAAGATATCAAACCATACCTGCTCATTCCTTGGCTGTCCGCTCAAATATGACAGATATCGGTTATGGTCTGTTTTCTTTGTTTGGATCACTGGGTGTAGCCGCTGAAACATGATCTGTGATTGGTACATTTTCACGTTTATATGAACAAGTGGCATATTTTCTTCCTCCTCTTGGCACTTTTAAGTGGTTTCGTA
>NW_024670315.1:0-547 GCF_008729295.1 Plectropomus leopardus | reverse complement strand
CATTCTTTGTCTAAGGACAGAGGGTGCTGCATGCTTTAGAGCCCTTTGAGACAAATTTGTAAAATGAGCTATAAATAACACTGACTCGACTTACCTTGTGTGCTGTCAGAACCTTGACAGACACAGGAGAGAAGAAAGGGAACCCAAATGATGCAAGAACCCCAAGCCATTTCGTCTTAAAACTTCCCTCTTCTACTGAATGCTTTTTATACACAACTGAAGGATCAATATCTGGCAATGGGGGTGGTGTCCAAAAAAAGGAAGGGAGAGCCAAAGACTACCGCTACAGAAAGCTAAATGCTATGTCCATGCAAAGAAAAAGAGGGGGCGTTAGATATCGTTTTGCACAATTGTCTGTTTATTCCCAGCAAACATTGTGGTAAGTCAAGGTTACAGTAGTAGTAGGCCAACATTTAGAAATCAGAGTGAAACCTGAGTACATCGGTTTGATTTCATTTGATGTGAGGGAGAAAAGCAATGAACAAGATGTCAAGACATGTCCAATGAATTGCAAAAAATAAGTAAAATATGACAAAGAAATTACCTT
>NW_024670314.1:0-389 GCF_008729295.1 Plectropomus leopardus | reverse complement strand
AGGCACAATTTAATTAGACAGAGACATGTATTATCTGAATTATTCAGTGGTATATCAGCGTTGTTTCACAATAGATGCTTCACAAACCTCCATGGCAGCAGAAAATCTTCTCATCAATAATCGCAGCAATGGGTAGACAATTAAAACAGTCTGTGAAGGTCTTCCAGAGCTTTATGTTGAACCTTCACTTGCCTGTGGAAAAAAAAAAAAATTAGAAATGTTACGAAGAACAAATTAGAAAATAAGACGTGTAAAAGAGGCCTTCAATATAATGTACGTTTTTCTCAACTAAATTTATAAGGGCTATTATTTGATTGTATTTTAAAAAATAAAATTAGAAAATATAATAATAGCAATAGGCTAATTATATTAACAACAACAATAATACT
>NW_024670313.1:0-576 GCF_008729295.1 Plectropomus leopardus | reverse complement strand
TGTAGATTTACAAGGTGTGCGCAGAATGCAGAATTAGTTTGCTCTAAATTAGAAATATCACTGTTTACAGCAGGCCCAGAGCCCCGCATTATGTGTGACATTAATCTCACCTAGTCTGGAAAAAAGGAGAGGAATCTTAACATGTTAAAGGGACTTTTTTTTGGACCTGGAACTGGACCCCTATTTTCTCATGTTTTTATGCCTGAGTGACTAATGTAGAAAACAATTTTTGAAATTGGTCCAGTATTGAAAGAGATTGTTCTGGCTGCAGTGGCAAAACATGCTGTAATGTTATCCCTATGGACAATTGTGCACTGTTAGTTACTGTCCATTTAAAGTGCTTGTTTTTGCCACTGACAGGCTTCAATTATTAGAAGTGTCTGACAGCATTACGATAAGGACCCTACAGAGAAATGACATGTTTTTCCCTTACATTCCCCAGTCTTTTTGTTATTATGGCATTTCGTTATAAAATCCAATGAGAGGTGACTTGTTACAAGAAGAACAGTGGTGAAAATAAAAAAATAGTAAAAATAAGTTAAGAGATGACTGAAGGGATGTTGTGCTGGAGTACAA
>NW_024670312.1:0-293 GCF_008729295.1 Plectropomus leopardus | reverse complement strand
CTAGTTGTTCAGGAAGGGGGGCTAAAGAGCACTCAATAATAAGGTAATATTTTGGAGAGTGACTAAAAAGAGTCTTCCCTTAACTGAAATGCCCACTTTATGCTGATCTCACGCATTTTGGAGCGAAAAAACATGCCGTTTTTTTTCATGTAGTATAAATGTGTTATTTTGCCCCGTTCATCTACATCTCAAACTAATCTTTAGGTTTCCAGCTTTCAAATGATGAATACCAGTTTTATGTGGCATACACTGTTGACCTGCAATCTCCCCATAAAGATCCCCTGCCCCACCTT
>NW_024670311.1:0-504 GCF_008729295.1 Plectropomus leopardus | reverse complement strand
CTGCTCCACCGGCTGTCCTTTATCAACTACTGACAGGACACACCAGAGGGACAGCAATGTCGGTCCACCACATTGGTCCAGACTGAGAGATCTCAAGAACTGGATGACATTTTGTACAGATATTAATTAATATTAATGATTGACCGACTTTGCTGACTGTTGGATGGATTGCCATTAAAGTTGATACAATTATCATGTTCCCATCAGGATGAACTGTCAGTCAATGCAGGTTTATGTAAAAGTAATGATAAATCACAGTTTTAAAAATCTTAGTTTCAAGTTAAAATATGGTTCAACTTTAAAAAAAAAGTATTATTAGCAAAACTTAAAGTCTCAAAAATAAGAGTATTCACTATTTCCAATGTATTAAAGCTGTAGTTGGTAACTTTAATATATTTTTAAAAAACTACTTTTTTTCATATTTGCTGAAACTGTAACTATAGTCTCTCTCTCTCTCTCTGTCTCTCTCTCTCTCGCTCTCGCTCTCTCTCTCTCACTCACACA
>NW_024670310.1:0-1990 GCF_008729295.1 Plectropomus leopardus | reverse complement strand
ATTCTTTATTCAACATAAATACAACACATACGACTTAATATAAGGAAAAAAGCAAAAATACTTTGTTTAAAAACTGCCAAAAATTAAAAAAAAAATCACCAAATTGTTTCTTATAAAATGGCTTAAAAATAAATCCAAATTATCTTTTTGAAAACATGCCATTCTCTCTTTTAAAAAGAAAAAGGTGGTAAAATAAATTTATAATACAGCTTTTTTAAGTTGTATGCCCCTTCCCGAAGCCAAAAGAAAAAAGAAGTTCCTAACTGCTTCAAAAATATTTGACAAGCCTCCCCTTTTTACACCCCCCCCCCCCAATAAATAGTGAACAGTCCCTTACAGGTGTGACTGAATAAGACCTTCAGTTATTTCATGAATGTTTGTGGGATTTGTTTTTCCCACCTGTGTGTGGTGATAACGCCAGCTCAGCTCTGCTCTGATTGGGCAAACGAGCCGAGCTGCATACTGAGACGCACGCACACACGCACATTTTTGCCTTTAAAAGTAGTCGTGTGCACATGTGGAAGTTAGTTTTTCAGGTTGATCAACAGGTAGAGAAAGTATTCAGATTTACTGAAGTAAAAGTACAACATGGTGCGATATACTGCATATTGCGATAACATATATTGCAGTTTATGTAATTTATCTAACAGGATCAAGGATAAATGTAATTTCGTTTTTTAAACTTTAAAAAAATGTCCAATAAATCTGCCTTCTGCTACCTAGTTATGTCCCCAAAGGAAAACTTCGTCAGCATCTGTTTGATCTAAAATGTTTTCAGGTGTTTTTAATGCAGAAAAACGTCTCTAGTGGACCGATGGTTAAAGCCCGATTGATTTTATAATTAAAGTAAACTCCAAAAACATTCATTTGAATTTGCAATATTAATAATTTATATAATAAAAAAGAAACCGTACTGAGTGTCTGTGCAATATTGCCACACAAAAATATCACAATACTGCGCTGCATAAAGCATGTGCGGTCAGAGTTTTCTAAAAAATTTGGGAGCAGCTGTCAGACCGTAAGCAGCAGGAATCCAACAGGAGGGAGAAAAAACGAAAAAACGCTGAAAAACCTTTAAATCCCCAAAAAGCTGACTTTATGTTTTCTGTGTGTTCAGATTGATCCAGAAGGACAGACGGAGAGCGAGGGACGACGATGTTTGAAAATGTCCCCACAGGTAAATCTCGTCCCCCGGTTCTCAGGTTTGGTTTGCAGATGTCGTCTCCGTGTGTGAAAACGCGCCTCGTTTGTCCTCAGTGTCGTCAGCCGAGCGGCAGCAGGTACTGGGAGCTCTGGAGCGTCTGCAGGCCAAACTGGTGCAGCGGGAGGAGTGGACCCACAGCGAGACCATGGGGAACCTGAGGGACACCCTGCAGAGTCCGCTCTTCAGCCACATCCTGACCCTGCAGCACTCCATCAAACAGCTGCGAAACCAGGTGAGCGCCGGAAAAACATCTGGATCAGAACCGAACCGGCACGAGCTCACGAGACGCACAAATCAGACCAGCACAGCGGCAGGGAAGTTTGAATAAAAAAAAAAGAAAAATGACCTGAAAATCAGCAGAAAAAGATTAAAAATAAGAATAAAATTAAAAAAAAAAAAGCTTATGTACAAATGCGTGTACGTATTCATCAAACAGCTGCGAAACCAGCTGAGCGACAGAAAAACATCTGGATCAGAACCGAACCGGCACGAGCTCACCGAGACGCACGTCTGCTCACAAATCATAAAGAGACCCAGAGGAGCTCGTTTTTCGTGGATCGAAATGTTAAAACGCTGAATCAGAATCGAAAAGCAGCTTCAACTTCAGTCGGTCAATCAAACTTTATTGATTATTGATATCAGCTTTCAGACAAATCAAATTCAGAGTGCGTTAAAGTAGCTGCGTCTCCATCACAGATTTGTGCAAAACTGAAGCAATTTTTTCAAAATTTTGATAAAATACAGTTGTGAGATGAGTTTCCAAACGATTGTAAGTAAAAATAAATC
>NW_024670309.1:0-528 GCF_008729295.1 Plectropomus leopardus | reverse complement strand
TTTTATAAGTGTAGACTGTCACAATCACACTAATGGACACACAGAGTGTGTCGAGAAAGAAAGCAGATGACAGCTTGAGAAAGTTGGTCACATTTAGATGCACACTAAAATTTCACTATTATGCTGAATATGACAATATTTAGAATTTGATACAGGTCATGTCGAAAGCATGAAATATTCGAAAAAGGCCTTTTTCTGATTAACGCATTTTTCAGTTGAGACATGGGATATGCTGATATTCAGGTTTTAAGAGCATTCCTTTGGCATGTAGACAGCACATTTGGAAAATGCAGATCTACTGGGGTTTTTAACCACCGTTTATGGCACACTGGCTCTTGTCTGTTTACAGTTGGCTCTATGTGTTGTACACAAACCAATTTGCAAAAAAAAAAAAAAAAAAGAGAGATACACCATCTTTTAAACATTATGAAAGACTTGACTATCAACATATTTGATATGCACAAATATCACAATGTTGACCTTTTTAAGAAAGTGGTTGAAAGAATGAAAAAGGGAGGCTGTGTTTGC
>NW_024670308.1:0-573 GCF_008729295.1 Plectropomus leopardus | reverse complement strand
CTATGTATTTGTTCATTCTGTTTTATTCATGTATTAATTCATTTTTTAATTTCGTTTATTTATTTATTTGCCTATTTATTTATTTGCCCTTTTTACATGATTGAAAGGTCCTCGTGTTCTTTTGGTTGTGTATTTTGTTTTTACATGTTCACATAAACCAATAAACCAATAACCAATAAAAAGAGAAAAAAATTGAACTGTTAGACATCACAATGAAACTTGCCTACTCAATTACTTACATTATTTTTTGTATAGCAATGATAACAATGTGCAATTGAGGCATTATCAAATGAGTGCTCATTTCCAGAACAGACAAAGTTTGGTTTATGTAACTGCTACTGAGGTGGAGATTTCTAGCTCAGAAAATGAGAATTTTGTTTTTCAGTTTTAGACAAAAAATATGACTTTACAGGCAAATAGGGTAAAAATTTTAACCAACAGATAACATCATGAAACCTTGAATTAACTACTTACATTAAGACAATATTTTTTTTTTGTATTACACGTTTTCTGAAATGCTATATTCAAATATGCAAATTAGGCTTTATTTGATTAAATACACACTTTCTGAAG
>NW_024670307.1:0-285 GCF_008729295.1 Plectropomus leopardus | reverse complement strand
ACCCTCAGAAAAGCCTCCACTCAAACCACGTAACACGTCTTTCCCACGACTGCTAGAAACGCCAGCAGCTAGGTTATGCATGGTGGAATGTATTTCTCTGAACTATGTTGTTAATGACTCACCTAATAGCATTACATAGCAGAGTTATTGAATTTTAAAATATACTGCCAAAGAATAACCCGACAAACACAATTTGTTTGGCTAAGCTCATTTCTCAGCTGACATTTGAAACCATTTTTTGCTTTTATTTGACAAATTCAGGTCTGGTCAGCAGAAAAGGTCAGG
>NW_024670306.1:0-639 GCF_008729295.1 Plectropomus leopardus | reverse complement strand
ATTTTTCCAGCTCTCTACCATAAATCTCTAATGATGGCATTTGTAAAATACTTAGTACTTAGTATAGTACTCAATACTAATTACTAACAACTTTTATTTTTGTCATCACAATTTATGATTAATCTAGAAAGTTAAAAAAAAAAAGAAAAAACAACAAAAAACAGTTTTAAAGGTAAATAAGGTACCAGAGTGCACAAAATACAAAATAGAGCAAAAAAAAAAAGATTTCCAGTGACAGTATGGTAGGAACATGTTATCAGCATCATCAACATGGTGTCAAGATTTGAAGCTTGAACCTGTAAAACAAAATCAGGAAACAGATTTTCTGCCATTAGTATTTCTTCCTAGCTAATTAATATTCTTTCACTGTTTATCTTTTTTAAAAGAGGAGTGAGAAAGTTTATTTAAAGAGTTATGTTGGTTTCTCATTTTCTATAACATTTTTTTGATACAATACTCAGTAAAGGGAAAAAAATGGTAGCAAGAGTCGTAATAAAAATGGTATGTAAATCTTTTCTTTTTTTTTAAATGACAAATTTGAGGATTTGTTGCTAATTTAAAGGTTTGTGACATTTCAAATCAATACAGCTGGGTTTGGGGCTTTTGGTTGGATAAAACAAGCAACTAGAAGACTTCACT
>NW_024670305.1:0-575 GCF_008729295.1 Plectropomus leopardus | reverse complement strand
ACCACTTTATGAAAAAAACATGTGGCTGAAATGACGAACATGAACTCATAATTATCAAGAGCAATATATTCCCCCAACAATTTTCCTTTTTACAGATATGATATGACTTTCAAAGGTCATTACTGAACCAAACAAGCGCAAGAATATTGTCTAAATTTTAGGATGCTACACCATCCTTTTGGGAGGGGCTGTAGCGTCACATCCCAGCATTGTGTTTCATGATACTTTAACTTTCCTATGTGTGCACCAACAGCTAACACCTAGCTCAATTTCAGGGATTTAAGCTTTTATTTTTTTATTTCGACAATTTGGCCTGTATTAACACATTAGTTGAGTGTAACAACTGGTGGATTTAATCAATTTAGTTTTAAAGTTCCAAATTATCATTTTATGGTTGATTGTTTAGCGGTTGGTGTAAAATAAGCCCTTAGATGCTCGTGGTAGCCAAGACCTGTTGCCATAGCAATATTAAACATCTGGGTCAGGACTGAGAGGTTAGGCCTGAGAGGAGAGGGCAGGATTTTTTTTAATTTGTAACTTATACACTTTAATTTAGTGTAATCTTTGAATTAATT
>NW_024670304.1:0-752 GCF_008729295.1 Plectropomus leopardus | reverse complement strand
GAATTCTATAGTATAATGAATATAGTATAAAAGTATAGGCCTTTTTTTATTGTTATTTTTCACTGTCACTTATTGTTTTATTATTCATTTAATAATATTGTATCTGGGTCTTCTACAGTAGTTTCGAGGAGATTTGAAAATATAGAGAAATATATTGTGTATGGCGATAAAGCCTAAAAATATTCAGACATATTTTAAAGTCACATCGCCCAGCCATAACTGTATTAAATTTTAAGAAAATCCCTCCAATAGTTAATATATTAGTCTGGAAAAAAGAGGTGGATCGACCTCTTTCTACTAGCATGGCTAAAACATAATTTTGAGGAGACGTTTTTCTTAATCTTTTACATCTTGTTTGTCATCTTGTGATCACTTTGATTGATCCTGTGAGCCCTGATCTCCAGGAAAACCACAAACAGAGCAAATCTTTCAGCACCACGCAGGTAACTGAATTTCTCTATGAAGGATGATATATACGTTGGGTAAACTACCTCTCATACACACTGTTGTGCATATGTCCATACATTTTGAATATCCGTATGCTTTTACACACCCACTAAAGCCTACATTTCTGTTTCTCTGTGCCTTCGACAAGTCCATCCGTACAAAGACAGAGCTTGAATGATAGATACCAAACAAATCTAAACCACAAAGCCCCCTGGGTTTGACAACTCTGTACCAATTTTGCTCTCCTAAAACTGTGGTGAGAAACTGCAGCTTCGGCTCTCTATTAATGCTCTCCAATTGAGAGT
>NW_024670303.1:0-440 GCF_008729295.1 Plectropomus leopardus | reverse complement strand
CACATTATCAACTGTGTGTAACTGGTGACTTGTTCTGTGGCCCCGGACGCAGAAGGGCCTGCAGGATGCTGTGTGACAACTGGTTTGTGGACAAGGGGGATAGTAGTGAGGGGAAAACTGGGACTGATTACTCAGGGCCCAAATTGGAGGGGGGACTGGAAAAGGCCAGGATGAACCGTTTGGGGTTTGTTTCTAATTTTTCCTAATTTTAAGTAATTAATGCACTCACCCTTTGTATCCTGAGTGAACTGGTGTGATTTTTTTTCAAAAATATGGGGAGAAAAAGGCGACAAACAATTTTCCACAAATTACAAGAAATTAGAGGACTTAGAAAACTGTTTTTAAAAAGCTTGGGAAAATGCCTAGGGGGAAAAAGAAAAAAGCTATGAAAAAAATGTTAAGAATTAAAATAATTTAATATATAAAATCATGTAAAAAAA
>NW_024670302.1:0-519 GCF_008729295.1 Plectropomus leopardus | reverse complement strand
GCACTACAAGGTGGACTACGCTCTGTTCAATGAGACCACGTGGATGCCGGTGCCCCAGCTCAGTGCCGAGGAGTTTGACAGGAGGGGACGTCCTGCAGAGGGGGGTCAGAGCCATGGTCCTCTCTTTGCATCCATCACAAGAAATGGACATGCTTGCAAGGTGAATCCCAACATCACTGAAGAGGTGATGCAGCAAACCTGTTTGTAGAGTAACACAGAGTGGGCGTGAGATGGACAGTGCGATTAAAGGATGTGCTCTTGTAAATATATTTATATGTAACTTTAGTGTTTACAACCTGCTTTTTATATGCATTAGATGAAGAAAATCTATAAATGTAAGACAAATAAAAGTTGTAAAACTCTGAAACATGAACTATTGTAATAATCATCCTTTTGGGTATTTTGTAATTATTATTTTACTTGGTAGATGTAATTTGTAAAAAAATAAAATAAAATAAAATAAAATAAAATAAAATTCAGGAGCTTGTATTTGTACATTTCAAATACTAAAAATACATT
>NW_024670301.1:0-659 GCF_008729295.1 Plectropomus leopardus | reverse complement strand
CAAACTTTTTAACAAATTTCCAAGTTGTGTAACGACCTGAGGGGCCGTTCAGATGAATTTTCCCAGTCAGGAACTTGTTTTTCGAAATATTCCAACAACACACAAACTCAGGGCATACACTACAAACTATGACTACAAAATAAATAATTAATTCAAGCAATAACAGTATGTGCCCTTGTTTTATGTCAGTATTAACACTCATAAAAGTGTCATTTGCACGACAATATTTTGGAGACTTCTCTGCCTCCTCTGCTGCCCAGTTTGCTACAAACACCACAATAAAGACACACTACATACACAGAATAAGACTACAAGTGGCTATTGTTGTAACACGGCTAAAATCATACCGATTTAAAAGACACGTCAGGCCTGTACATGCTCAAATGTTTTACTAAGTTTTTTGTTTGTCACAATGACCTTGGGTCTTATTTTTGTGTGTGCAGAGATGTTTATAAAAAAACACATGAAACCTTGAAAGAAAGTTTCAAATGGCAAAAGGGGATAAAGATCAGTTTCTACCATGAGAGTAATTCTAGGTAACTGATGCCCCCATCTGGTTTCTTTGAGACTGCCAACCAACATCCTCTGTCTTCCAGGCATTACAGCTGTGTTTGTGTTTGATGTGAGCCTGATGCATCAGGTTTTACTACAATTTTACA
>NW_024670300.1:0-537 GCF_008729295.1 Plectropomus leopardus | reverse complement strand
TAGATTGTGGCGGTCCCAGAGGTGGGCGGGAACATACCAGTTAAGATGGACCTGGAAGAAAGAGACAAGGAGAGAAAAATTAAGTAGTGATACACGGTGTCCTCTGGCTACATACTGATACAGCAAAACTTGAATGAAGATCGTTTTAGACTATTTTTGACATGTCAAGCTCTTAAGGTTGTCATGTGTGAGTATGCATCTGTGTGACATACATGGTGGTGGTCTTGCCAGCCCCATTGTGGCCCAGAAAGGCAGTAATCTGGCTCTCATAAAAGCTGATGCTTAGGCCATCCACTGCTGGTGTGGAGCTGCTGCCAAACACCTTGACCAGGTTCTGGATACAAACACCCTTCACCAGGTCTGCTGGCTCTGCTTCAAAGAAAGGCTGAGCTGTAAACAGCAAAGACAATACATATGTTACTAATTTGTCTGGACAAGGAAGAAATGGTGTTTCTGGACTGTTTGAGTGTTCAGAAAACAAATTAAATCCATAAAAGTATTTTTAGTAAAGCTGCAGAATGTTATAAAAAGCTGACC
>NW_024670299.1:0-2052 GCF_008729295.1 Plectropomus leopardus | reverse complement strand
ATGCAAAAACAAAAAAAATAACTGCTGCAATAGAAAAATACAATACAACACAAATTTTGTTTTTTTCTCCTTAATTTGTGTTTCCCAGAGTAAATTACATAAATTCCAGGTACTTTTTTGTGAATTTTGATTTTGGTTTTAATTACTGATACATCAAATTACTTGGACATTTTTTTTTGCATCAATTTGTGATTCCATTTTACTGCCTTTTGTGTTTTTGTCTCTTGTTATGTGTGAACTTACATTTTAAAGAGCTGTTTAGATTTTGTGAAAAGGATTAATCAGCTTTGCTGCTCCTCTGCTTGTTTTTCCGTGAGTGTTGCTGATATTTTTGGCTCTCAGAAAGAGATTTATCAGAGTGTGAGGGAGACGTGACTGCAGCCTCATCACATGTGTGAATGGGAAAAATAAGAGTGACACCTCTCAGGGGTTTTGGCAGATTTCCTGTCTGACACCCGCTCCCCCACCAACCCCCACCAGCCTCTCTGTGTTCGTCACCCAAATCAGGGATTTTCAGCAGAAATCTGAAAAGCTGCTTAATCGTCTAAAATAACTTTAAAAATCTCCACAATTTCTGATTATTTTTTTCAATAATGTAAATTTTTTAATATAAAGAACGTCCTAAATTACAAAAACAAATAGGCTAACATGGCAAAATTCCTTCTGAAAACAACTCTCACTGACTTCTGGGTAATGTAGTGTTTTTACAAAGCACTCCAGGAAGCAGCGGCACGATTTGACCTGAGTCTGAGGCTTCAGCCCTAAATGTCTTATAAAAAGCCCCAAATCTAAATATATAAGACTTGGAGAAAATGCACAAAGTGTTCACGTCACTGAAAATCATCTGATAATTTCTGTTTTTACAGTTTTAGGCTGTGATAAATGTTGTAATTTTGTTGTTTATTTTGGCAATCCTGTGGTTTGGAAGTGATAAAAAAAAGAAAGAAAAAGAAATGTAAAGAAGAAAATGTCAGAAGTTTTGAAAAAATCACCACAAATTTTTTAAAGAACTAAGAAATTGCCCCAAATGTTTTCTTTAACAGTCACCACAAATTTCAAATAAAGAAAAACCCTTTTTTCATTAAAAAAAAAATGAAGGAATAATAAATAATAAATTTAAAAAAATGCAAGATACACCTTTTAAAGTTCCTCTCCCATAAGCCAAAGTAAAAAACAAGTCCCTCTCCAGTGCTTGATGAATTATTTGACATGCCTCCCCCTTTTTTACACCCTCCCTCCCCTATCATAAATAACAAACAGTCCCTAACCATGATAAAAAGCCCTGGATCTAATAATCTGTCTGTACTTTCACTTGACTAAATCAGTTCGATTTTGCCATTTTAACAAAAATACAGATTATTTTTCCAACTCTAGTCAGTAAATGTTGAAGGATAACAGTTGTGAAGTTTTCTGTTTTCACTCAGCACTAATAACTAACAACTACTAATATTTTTAATATCATAATTCAGAATTAAAGTTTAAGAAATTTTTTGGGGGGGTAAATAAGGTTCGAGAGTGCATAAAAAAACATAAAAATACATCAATACAGTCATGCTCAGAGGCCCCCAAGGTCCTCAAATCCTAGAAGCACCCCTGCTAAGAAGAAAGACTCTAATAATATTCTTCCGACTGAAGCCCCTGCTGGTCCACGACCCCCAGCTTGAACCCCATCGTGTTAAAATATCGATATTTTAATCTCGTAACATCATATGAACAGATGAAGCAGAATATGTCTCACAGCTCCTGTTCTCGTCGTTATTTTGCTGATAGATGCTGACAGATTACTGAATGAAAAAAAATAAAACATTTAAAAAACGGGGTTAGACTATTGGAAGTCTCTCGGAAATCCCGCGGGAATTCCTCCATCTCGCAGGCTTCCCTCCATACATTTTTAATGAGCAGCTCGCCGGAGATCTCGCCTGCTCTTGTTTCTTCCTACAGGCGATAATTGCCTCTCAGGATTTCTTCTTTTTTATTTTATTTATTTATTTTTCATTTTCTAGGAATTAATGTCTTCTCTTCTTCTGCTGCAACTTATTTACAAACATTAAA
>NW_024670298.1:0-363 GCF_008729295.1 Plectropomus leopardus | reverse complement strand
AAAGCAACAAACATGGACCCTAGAGGTTAAAAGGTTGTTTTTTCGTAACTACCAAAAGCAAGTGGCACAGAGCTCATAATTATGACTTTGGGGGGCATTCATGTGCTCCTAACTGGTAAATATGATATTTCCAAGGAGTACATGAAGGCAGCACTAGTTTATGTTATTGTAAAAATTGTGAAACACTGAATCATCCCTTTAAGAATCTATACTTGATTAAAGTGTTCCTGTGTATATTGTATGTACTTCAAAAAAAAAAAAATATTTTCAGGTCATTTTCATGTTCTCTTTTACTAATTTCTTGCAATCTGTGGGTCATTTCTTGCCAAGTTGCTCATTGACTTTGTTCCTGAAGTTAAAAAA
>NW_024670297.1:0-552 GCF_008729295.1 Plectropomus leopardus | reverse complement strand
GCTTTGGCAGCAGGTGTCCACTTTGCATTTTGCAGTAGCATCATCTGCGTCTGAGTTATTCGGCAAAATTTAATGGCAACAAATAGCTGTGTGATGAATTTGAAACTCCCATAACTCTTTGCTCATGAGCCTGACCCTAAAAAAAACAAACAAAAAAAAAAACAAGGCACTAACTGTCCCTACACAAGGTCCCAACAGTTCTGCAAAAATCAGCATGATTGTATTCACTATGTGTGTTTTCATGCAACACATTCTTGCCATTTTACACAACAAAATGAAATCAATTCAAATGAAATCATCATGTTTATGAAATGTTCTATGTCGGGCAGTGATTTTCAAAAATAAAACACCATTTTCACAATTATGACACAAAACTTTAGCTGACTTTTAAAGGTCCAGTGTGAAGGATTTTGGAGATATACTGGCAGAAATGGAATATGAATAATAAGTATGTTTTCTTTGATGTATAATCACCTGAAAATAAGAATTGTTGGAGTCTGCTGCATTGCAAACCCCCATGTTTCTACAGAAGCCCAGAATGGACAAACCAAA
>NW_024670296.1:0-334 GCF_008729295.1 Plectropomus leopardus | reverse complement strand
TAGGCAAAGCAAATAAGATTATTTCTCCTACTAGTAAAATTTTATTTGATTTTTTTGTTTTGTTTTATTAAAATTGCTTATGGTAGCGTCTGAGATAAGGTCAAAAGATCACCAAAATTATTAAACTTCTTGCTCGTGGGAGCGTGAATCGACACATTAAATTTTACAACAGTGTGGCCGTTAATTTCCAAGATATGATGGTCACAAATCACAAATAAGAAATGGAGGCTATAACAAAACTCCTTTGAGCACGTGTAGAGGGAGAGCAAGGCACATGTCCACCTCATTATTTTAGAACAAGTGCATTTGTCCCAAGCAAATTTTACTTTTATTT
>NW_024670295.1:0-400 GCF_008729295.1 Plectropomus leopardus | reverse complement strand
GTCATTTCTTCAACAGGTTTAATTACACTTTTTAAAGTTCAAAAGTCCTCATAAATATGGTATGTACTGATTACACAGAACACATTTTTAACCACCTACTCTTAAATAAAATAAAAACTAAATATGTGGATTATACCGTGTTTTATATCGGCACACACACTCTTACGCTGTCTTGTTTGACGCGAGTGTCACACTCACCCTGCAGGACATTCAGCCGTCTTGATCTCCTCACATCCTCCGTGCACCCATGTAGCCTCACCTCGAGTGGAAACAGAGTCATTACCTACTTTCATGCACATTCACTTTATTATATGTTACATAGAGACGCATCGTGGTGAGTACCTCTGCAGAGCGACTTGTAGTTGGAGCAGCAGTCTCCTTTCTCCAGACAGTCGTCCGA
>NW_024670294.1:0-385 GCF_008729295.1 Plectropomus leopardus | reverse complement strand
TATAGATTGATTGATTGATATTCAATTTCCTGCTCTTATGTATTTGTATGCACTGTATGCATTTCATACCATGGCAACATAACCCATGCAGCCAATCTTGATATGTGTAATAATGTAAAATGTCCCTTAACAGACTGATAACAATCATTAGGTAACATATCATTTAAATAAATATTTGATGAGAAAATGTGTAATTGCAATATATTTTTAGATCAAAATTACACGCTATTGGTTATGGTTTGTGTTAAATGTAGATTATCACAGTATTTGACAGTGAGGGTTAGACTGGATGTTAGCCACAGCACATCAACGTAACAGCATCCTGCACGTTATTGGTGGCTAAAAGTCATGCACAGTCACGTGACTGAGTAATGTCATTACACAG
>NW_024670293.1:0-428 GCF_008729295.1 Plectropomus leopardus | reverse complement strand
GTTGTCACTCCAACAGGCCAATCCACCCAGAGAGCACAAAGAGGCAGTGAGGACCTCAGGGCGTAATGTCTGTCCTATAGTTTTCATGCCATTTGTTAAAGGGATAGTTCCTATTTTTTTAACTGGAGTTGTATGGGGCACTCATCTATAGGACATAGGTACAGGACAAACAGTAGATGTCAGTCAGCACACCCTTGTTTTGTAGGACCAGGCTGGAGTCCGACATGGAAGCCAAGCAATCATAAAACTATAAAAATCTGATTTTATGCTAAACTGAGAGTTTTTTCTCTGCTTTACCTTGATGTCAGACAGTGATTTCCACCAAGAAAATGAAGCCGTTATATTGCTCCCTTTGAGGCCAGACTCCATTGAGAAAAACAGTGATTTTAACATCGCTGAACACAGGAGCTGCTGGTCTGAAGCTGCCT
>NW_024670292.1:0-587 GCF_008729295.1 Plectropomus leopardus | reverse complement strand
CATGCTAACTGTGATATTGTTGTTAATGGTTTTCATCTTTTATAATGGGATAGGTTTGTTGATTATACATAGGAGAGCATGAAATAGAGTGGTTTGGGTATGGATGGGCACTTGGGCGGAGATTTGGTTTATGATTGTGGATTAATAGTTTAAAATAGAACAAGTGTAGGACTAGACAAGCATTTGCTTCTTCCTACTTCCTTTTGGACATGAAATGTAAAATTTATGGTGCTTATTTAAATTCGGTTTTATATGTTCACTATTATTTTTTGTTTGTATTTATTATTTGCAGTAGTAGTATAATGTTTTTTAAATATTCAAAATATAGTATTCAATTAAATTCAAAAAGGGTGCTACCCTTGCAAGTCGGCACCAGAGATACTAGTTGGTTAAACTTTTTATTAAGGTACTCATAGGAAAATGGGAGTTTGGATCAGCGTGTGAGATTAACCGGCTGTCTGGATATTTAACACAGAAAATATGTCAGAGCCTCACACACCCCCGCCACTTGGAGATCTTCTTGCGAGGCTGAACGAGAGAGGTGTTTTTAGGTGCACTGGATATCCAGAGAATCCTGGACGAGTGTG
>NW_024670291.1:0-898 GCF_008729295.1 Plectropomus leopardus | reverse complement strand
ATGCCAACCTTTATCTGGGAGCAGCAGACGAGGTGTTTTTGAGCTGTGTGCACTCTGCCCTCTGCCTGTTTTTTCTTATTATGCCTCCATGCTGCCGCTGGCGATAGCTGTGGTTGAAGGTTTTTAGTTTTCGGGTTGCCAATCCGTCCTTCCCATTCTCGTGAACACAATAACACAAGAACGCCCTGAAGGAATTTCTTCCAATTTGGCACAAACGTCCACTTGGACTCAAGAATAATCTGACTGGAATTTGGTTGTCGAAGATCAAAGGTCAAAGGTCAAGGTCACCCTGACCTTGCATCTGTTTCATTCTTGTGAACGAACGAAGATATCTCTAGAACACCTTAAGGGAATTCCATCAAATTTGGCACTAACATCACTTTTGAGTCAAGGATGAGCTGATAAGAATTTAACAGTTGAAGGTCAAATGTCAAGGCCATAACTAATGGATTTTAATAATTATGATAATTATTATTACATGAATGTCTACTAGGATAAAATGACTAACTGATGACTTTTTATACATAAAAAAAGACTTCAATCAACAAATCAACAAGTCAGCTTCACTGTGATGTCATGATGTTCTGCAAGAAACATAAAACATTTGGTCATGCTTTATTTACTATTTTGAGCCCTATAAATTAAAGGCTTTTTATGCTTTTCGAATCATCCTGAGTGCCTTGAACTGGATCCTTTAACCCACTTTTTTATTATAAGTTCCTCCTTTTGAAAGCACAAGTTAATTCAAACTTGTATGAAAAGTGCCACTACGCTTGGACAATATTTGGCCTCTGGTGTGGGACAGGAAGAGGTGTCACAAATAAAAACAGGCTCATTTATAGTAGTGGCTTATTGAACTGAGTTTAGTCTCTTTATGAAATAGCAATGATTATCAAGT
>NW_024670290.1:0-366 GCF_008729295.1 Plectropomus leopardus | reverse complement strand
TCAGACTCATCTACCGCCCTTCTTGTCCTATAGGTACCTGCATGATCCTTTAATGACATCATTAATGGCAGTTTTTCAACCTGACACCGTCCAGCAGCATATCATGCAAATGCAATACTTTCCAGCCAGCCACTTTATCAACTGAAGCGACCTGTCTGACAGCCAATTTTACACTGAAATCTCTACAAAAGCAACAGCATTTGACGACTTTGGAATAAGAAGGGGCTGAAATATATATAGTTTTAGAAATCGACTTATTCTGTCATTTAGGTATGAAAGAGCATTGGAAAATCATAGATACTGCCATTACATCAAGTACAGTGTTTTTATATGTCTAGAGGGCTCATTTTCATCTCTTTTTCATGG
>NW_024670289.1:0-486 GCF_008729295.1 Plectropomus leopardus | reverse complement strand
GCCGGCTCTACTCTTTTCTACTCGCCTTTTTTGGTTTTCCATCCTTTACATTTGTTAACTGCTTACAGTGGTATTAGTAAAATCTTTTTGGCAGTGACCCTGTTATTTACCGCGCGCTGCCATACACGTCATGAATGTGACGTGTGTCGCCGCGACACTGACATCGCGACAGTGTCGCACGGCGTCGCTATAACGACCAGCTACACTGAGGTGGTACTATCCTCCTATGGAAAATGTCCCCCAGAAAAGTACCCGATACCAAAGCGAGTAGAGTACAGTAGAGTAGAGTAGAGCCATGAAGTGGAAATGTGCCTTTTGCATGCCAGTGATACATACAGGTAGACGCAAAAGACTGCAGATAATTTACCTGAAAATTTAGCAAAGCACAATAGCTTAGACGTAAAAATAAAGAAATAAATAAGTAGACGCAAAATAACTTCTTTTGAAATCATAGTTTTTTTTATTAATTATGTTTTTATCATTACA
>NW_024670288.1:0-3102 GCF_008729295.1 Plectropomus leopardus | reverse complement strand
TCCAGAAAAAAATAAAGGAAAAAAAAATTTTAAAGAAGAAAAAAAAATACCAAATACAAAAAATCCCTCAAAAAGTTTTAATGGAAAAAAACACCAAGATTTTTGAAGAAAAAGATCACAAAAAAAAAATAAAGCCAAAAGTCAAAAAATCACCTAAATTTTTGCAGGAAAACAAATATAACAAATGTTTTTAACAAACCAAAAAAACTCACCAGTAATTTTTTAAGAAAATATGTTGGTTTTTTTTTTGTTGTCTTTTTTAAAAAGTGTTTTCAGATATAAATATGCATAAAAAGAACATAAAACAGAGTTTGTTCATCAGAATGGAGGAATCCTCCTTCAGAGGTCCAGGCTAAGCCCTCAATGTCCTCAAATCCTAGAAACACCCCCGACTCTAATTTCTTATTTTGAATCTAAAAGGTAGTGCGTGAGTGGCTCGAGGGGGGCTGTGTGCGCACCTGATGGTTGCGCCAGATTGTGCCGTGCTTTGGATGAACAGATGGGGGTGGATGAGTTAAGAGAAGCATGGAGGGAGGGGATGGCAGGCGTGTGCATATCACTCATGTGAAGTTATGTCTCCCCTTCTTCTCTCCACTCGCATGTGTTAAAAAAAAACAGGCTCCGGCATGCAGATGAGCTGTGAAGCTGACGCAGCCGAGAGCGGGCTGGTGGCCGCAAGAGCCTGTGATCATTCATCAATCAATGGGACATTGTCTGAGGCTCACAGGGATCTATAGGGAGGACTTGTCCCGACCAAATGGCTCACTTAACAGCCCAGTGATGAGAAATTAGTAATCTTGTAGACACAGGCGTAACACGCTGCATCGCTGCATGAAAACTGAATATTCAGCAGAGATGTGAGCATCAGATCAGTGTTTATGTAAGAGTATTAAAGTAACACGTCCTAACAGCTGCTCCACAGACAGATCAGATCCATCACACGCAGTTATTTAGAGCTGACGAGTGAGAGGCCGTCACTGACAAGTTGTGTTTAGACTGTTTCTTTTAGTCACACATCTCAAAAACTGGTGGAGGATCTGCCATCGCATTTTGTACAGACATTCATGGTTCCCGGATATTTGGGAAACCAAGTGTAAAAATGTGGTTAAAGTTCTCCAGCTGTTACATTTGAAATCTTGGCATCTTACATTAAATTTATTTTTCCTCACATTTGAGACAGACATTCAAACATGTTCTGGTCCAAAAAACCCTAAAACAAACAAAAAATATTTAAAAAATCACCCAAAAAATTCAAAGAAAAAAATATGCCAAAAAAATGTCAATTACAAAAAAAGCCAAGAATTTTTAAATGAAAAAAAAAAACAAAAAAAAAAACAGCCTCGCAACAAGTGTCTAACCTTTTGACCTGAACATTTTTCACAGGGTTATTTTATTAATTTCACCTTTTATCGGTGTTCTTACACATTCCTCTCTTTGCATTTCACACATGCACATGCACACACAACACACACACTCACCCTGCCAACATCAAATCATCCTCAACACTTTCGTGAACCAACCTGTTTTCATTGTTCTTATGTCATGTTGGTGTTTATTAATGTCAGTGTTCTGTCTTTTTCCTTTCATTTAAAAAAAAGCTAACTTGGCAAATTGGAAACAATTAACAATTTTTTGACGACTATAGTCATCAAGCGAAAGCCAAAAACTGTATAATATTAGGTTTTTTATTTTGTGTGTTTAGGCTTTTCATTGTCTGAAGTTTATGTGAGCAATGCAAAGCTAAAGCAGAAAGACGATAAAACCGTATAGTTCAATATTTGTATATTTATCATGAGTCATATCGTATCGCAATATTCAACAATGTTATCGCATGTTTTCCTGCAGCCATAGAAAAAAGTGGTGCCAAGCAGTCCAGTTAAGAGCCAGTTTGGGGCGCTGGATGGTCACAAAACACAGGACTTCAGAGATCGGTGTTCAGAACTGCATTTTAAGGTACGTCTTCACCGTGTTTCGTTTCCTAAACCGAACCTCCATAACTTTACATTGATGATGTAACTTTACACGCAGGATGTTACGTCATTCGTTGGGTGTTCATGCATATATAAACTGTTGTTTGAGGATACGTTGCCTGCACTGATGACCTCAGTCCGTTCACATTACCAAATTGTCAGAACCGTCGTCTTATCAGTGATTTTGGCATCTGACAATAACACAAAGAGGATGACATCAACTTGAAATACTGCAGTAACGGTGTAACATTGAGAGCTTAAAAACAATAATAATAATAACAATAATATTAATGCAACGGATGGGTCCAACAAACCCTGGACTTTCACCCAGGAGCCCGCTGTTTGCTTCCCGTGTAAATTTTGAGCTAAAACATGATGTTTTTTTCTAAAACCTACTACTTGTTTTTTATTGCACAAGGAAATACATGTAAATACAAGGTGTTTTAACGATGTTGTAAGTTTATTTTGAAAAAGATTGTATGCATCTAAAGAGAGATATTGCATCTAAAAGGTGACGAAGCATCCCAGAACATCAACAAGAGGCCGAGACCTCGCACGTCATATGTAGACGTTTAAGTCCACTGACAAAGCAGCGATACTTGACAAGTTAAGATGAGAACGTTTTAAAGGCGTATGCTTTAATGGGGACGCATCAGGGCTCAATAGTTTTTACACCACAGGAAATATGTCATCAAATGCATTTTAGACCACCTCAACAAGTGGTTTGAGTGATCTCATCAAAGCACGTCCTTGTGGTCGTTTTTTGTATTTAGCAGCGTCTACTTGTGATCAGATCACACATGCTAATACCATCTGTAAACACGTGTGCTTTAACTTTGGATACATGATACCAGTATACGTGTTTCATGTTGTATCCAAACACAATCACCAGAAAAAGTATTAGTTATTATAGTATAAGTACATTTCTGCAAACCATGAATATGTTACTTTTGCAGTTATTTTGTAGCAAATATGTTGCGACTCTGCATTTCGACAAAGCTGTGGTTAACAGGTGGTTAGGTTTAGGAACAAAACCACCTGGTTATGGGAGGGAAAAGATCACATTTGGATTTAAAGTATCCAGTTTAAGGTGGACAATCGGGGGGGGTTTTTTTTTTTTTTTTTTTTTGTC
>NW_024670287.1:0-1481 GCF_008729295.1 Plectropomus leopardus | reverse complement strand
TATTTAACTCACTTAAATATCACACACACTCAAACGCTCTGCACACAAAATTTGCTTTTCAAAATCTAGCTTTAAAAAATATAACACATTAATATGATTTTTTACTTTTATCAGTTTTTTAAAAAACTTTTTTACCAACAGTCCTAATCCTAAATATTAAATATTCATTAATTTTCAGAACTTTAATCCTTTAAATGCCAGGTTTTTGTCATAATGCCACTTTGATTTTAGATTTTAAAAAAACACATACACAAAAATGTAGTATTTTTAATACTCTGCATGTTTAGTAGATTTTCATTATAACTTTTTAATTTTTTAAAAATATTTTTTTGATGGCTGTGGGATCAAAAATTGCTGTTTGATGGATTCAGTGGTTCTGTTTTCCCTCAATTTCTGGGGGAATTTGGGGTTTCACACAAAAAGGAAGTGAAAATGTTTTAGTCATAAAAAAAGTCATAAAGTCATAAAATGAAGTTAAAGTGTTTTTGTCTTCGGAGGGAATTATTGTGACGCAGTTTCTGCTGAAATCTATAAAAGACTGACGTGATACTCTCAGAGTGAGTCATCATTGTATCACTGAGGAGGAGAGGAGGAGGACAACAGTGAGGGAGGAGGAGAGGAGGACGACAGTGAGGGAGGAGGAGAGGAGCACAACAGTGAGGGAGGAGGAGAGGAGGACAACAGTGAGGGAGGAGGAGAGGAGCACAACAGTGAGGGAGGAGGAGAGGAGGAGGACGGCAGTGAAGGAGGAGGAGAGGAGGAGAAACCACAAGGGGAGAGGAGAGAAGAGAAAAGAGGAGACATGAGACAAGCAGAGAAAGAGGAGAATATTTATTCATGTTTTTGAATCGATTGTTATGTACCCATGGTGACAAACACATCATTTCCTGTGAGTCCTTCACAATAAAAGCTGCAGCAGTAAACATTATGTTAGCGATAGCATTGGCCTCATTTAGCTCTGGTACAACAACAGACAAGATCATTAAATTATATCATTAAAAATCAAACCGCACGTCCTTATTTCTATAAAAGCATTTTTATTTATTATGAAGACATTCATCGGTTTCTGTCCTCGTCTGTGGACTCTGGTGACCTTTGATCCTGTCAGACATCAGCCAATGACATCAGTGCCCAAAAAACAGAGACTCGATTCTTCTCTGCATCGCTGCCGAGCTATTTCAAGGACGCTGAGCAGCGAAGGAAACATCCCTTTCTTCTTCTGTCTTTTATTGCACAACAGAAAAAAATATTCAGAGCTGGAACAAAAATCACCCGACAGTTTCCCAGCGGGACAGATTTAGTGACAAGAGGACAAACTGTTCCGAAAAAAGTAAAAACAAGCTTTTCTCATGTTTACATCCTCGACCGTTACACCCATTTAGCTTTTATTTTTTATCTCTTTTGTTTTTCTCAGTGCAGTTGTTGGTGCAATTGTTGGTGCAGTTATTGGTGCAGTTGTCGGTGCAGTTGTCGGTGCAGTT
>NW_024670286.1:0-534 GCF_008729295.1 Plectropomus leopardus | reverse complement strand
GGGTGGATCCCAGTCCAAAAGTGAGCCATGACTCCTTTTAGAATGGACCTCAAGTGATTGCATGAACACATTTTTTTTCACAGAGCTTCTATTTGGAAGTGCCATCTCTGTTTATTCATGCAAGATTTTTAATTTCTTTGTGTTATAAGCCAACATGTTTACATTTGGTGAAATAAACATGGTAATTTATAATGTGAGGGCCTTGAAATAGTGACTAAGAGGAAATCTGGACCCTGTGAATAGACCAGTTAGGAATCACTGCTCTAAGGGGTCGGATATGCAGTTAAAATGCCAAACTCGAGACTTCAAAATCTGGAGTCCCTAATTATTGGGTAATGATACAGTGGCTATGTCCATTATTTTATACAGTCCATGATTGGCACTTAATATCATTCGTGTGAATTATAATCCAATAACATAATTCCAAGGGATGGACTCCTATTGGTCTTACAACTGCTCAAGTGTTTAAGGATACTGTAAATACTATAGCATTGGGAATTTATAGCTGTTTTTGTTTATTTTTTAATGCATAAC
>NW_024670285.1:0-431 GCF_008729295.1 Plectropomus leopardus | reverse complement strand
ACAGTGCACAAATGCCCCAAGTGGTTACACTGCAGCCTGTTTAGCGGCTGCCGACTGCTCAATACTGGACCAATTTCAAAAATTGCTGTTTTCATTATGTATAAAAACATGATAAAATAGGGCTGAAAATGCCAAAGTTTCCCTTTAAACCAAAGAAGAACATGGTGGGTTGAGTTGATTGTTGTACAAATATTAAATCACAGTCTCATGTCCACAGAGAAATTAAAACGCCACATCTCTCACCTTCTTCCTGAGTTTCTTCACTGACAGTTCCTGGTCATCTGACTCTCTCAGTACTGCCTTGATATTTCCCTTCCAGTTGAATTTGCCTGTCAGTTAATCAGAAGCACACATTAGCTGCCAGTAGGAGGGAAATATTCACTGGGGGGGTCGTTTCCTTACTGTCAATAAAAGAAGCAACACTGGCCCCT
>NW_024670284.1:0-274 GCF_008729295.1 Plectropomus leopardus | reverse complement strand
ATCTAGCTCAAATATTACTTCATTTGAAAACATTTTCGACTCCACTTAACTCATATTGTCAACTGCCCGTTGATCAGTGACATAGGACAAAAACAAAGCAAAGCAACATCTGTATTTCTACAGTACAAACTGTGTTAAAGTACATCTTTACTTTACCCCTTGTCTCGGTCCTATTAGATCGCAAAACGTGAAAATGTAACCATGTGATACTTTAATGAAAGGCTACTAGTGATAACAGTAGAGGAGTTAGATATTACTTCAACATTATATTAGA
>NW_024670283.1:0-433 GCF_008729295.1 Plectropomus leopardus | reverse complement strand
CTTTTTTTTCCAGGTGATTTTTACTTTACTATTTTTTGTTAGTTTGTTAGTTTTTTTGGCTAATTTCAGGTAACTTCTTCTGTTTTCCAAAGAACTAATGTTCTCAGGTTTCAAAGATTTATAAGGTGTTTTTAATTTAAGGCCTTTTAAGTTAAGGTGTTTCATGGAGTTTGCCTTTTAAGAAGTGGTTATTATGAGGCTGGCAGATTATTTCAAATTGAATGTGTAATTTAAGAGGGCTTTTCAAATTAAGTGGGTTTGGTCCATTCGATTCAGATGTTACGTATGTTTTCAGGGTTTTAAGGATACATTTGTGGCATTTTAAGGGAAACGTTTGTCTTGACCTGCTGATCTGTTGACTCCCATCGTCAGCAGTCCTCCTCACAGCTCTCGTAGTTCCGATATTGTCGTTGACTTGACACATTCCTGTGAT
>NW_024670282.1:0-354 GCF_008729295.1 Plectropomus leopardus | reverse complement strand
CTGCCTGCAAGCTCAGTCCCTCACAGTAATCACTGTCCTAAAGCATGTGAAAAAAAATACTCATAGCATATCCATGATTCAGAGGTTGCCTGCCCGAGGCTCTCAACATGGGGTTGGCTGATAGCTAATAGTCCTAACAGCGCGAACTGTGCTAAATATGTCAGTAAAGCTAACAGTGTTAACAACGGAGGAACCAGAGCATGGGCACTTTGCTTCCATGATGACTCTGTCCAGGTATCAGTGTTAACTGCTGTGTGAGCACAGTGTAGATTAGCAATTAGCTAGCCAGTGAAACACACAGGGATTCACATACACTAACATGTGCACTCAGCCAGACCATCTACTATAACAAAC
>NW_024670281.1:0-218 GCF_008729295.1 Plectropomus leopardus | reverse complement strand
GCAGGTCTTGTCGTTTCCACATTTTTTGTAGTTGTTAGTTCGGTAGATGTCTGTGTTGTTGCTAAATGGTACCAAAAAATTACACACTTTACCATGACACATCTTATCTTTTTTCTTTGTTTAGTATTGATGATCTAGGTCCAAAACTAGAGTCTGATCTGTTTTTTTTTTAATAAAAAATGTTAAATCAAGTACAGGCAATCAGTTTAACAACTCAG
>NW_024670280.1:0-597 GCF_008729295.1 Plectropomus leopardus | reverse complement strand
CCTGGAAAGAAAAATCCCAAATCTGAATAATAACCACCCAGATTTAATCGGTTCTGATGATGATCTGTCCACCAAACTTCACGCAGAATATATGCATTTATTTAAATCGTGTTGATAGTCTGATACGTGGAGAGGCCGACAGAAGTAAAAGCAGAAGTGGGGATGCTTCAGCGGGAAGTAGAGATAAAAACAATCAGTGAAATACGGGCTGTAAACCTAAACAAGCAAACAAACCAGAGTTCACACTCAGCAGCTAAATTAGGAACCGGCTCTTTAAACTGACATTTAATTATTTATAGTCTTAAGATGGATTTCGGGCCTCATTTTTAAAACATTTTCAGTTTGATCCAAGTTTGTGTCTTCAGAGGGAATGGGCTGATTTTCAAACAGACATTTCTTTACTCTCAAGTTGTCTGTGGCCGGGTTTCCACTGACCCTCAGATGGCGTAAATTGAAACTGCGAATATAAGATACACTTAATGGAAAATTTTTCATCCAAAAGTTTTAAAGTTCTCTAGACATTTTTCCTCGATTTTTAAAAAATATTTTTGTAAATGTACTGAATTTTTTTTGCAAAGAAATCAAATCAATTTGCTC
>NW_024670279.1:0-578 GCF_008729295.1 Plectropomus leopardus | reverse complement strand
ATGCCTAATGTGAAAAGGATAATGCTTGTGTAGATGATTGCAGCATTCGTGCACTCTTGGGCTTGTATCATTTTGCAGAGATTATATTTCTGCAGCAGATCATGGTTGATAGTAGTGGATAATAGAGGGGTTTGGATTGCCTAATCATTAAAGCTGACTTAACCTTAATATCATGATATGGGTTTGATGGGGATAATCCTGAGTATCTCATCAGAATATAGATGAAACATTTTTTTGTCCTCATATAACAGTGTTTTCTAAATACATACTTATGGGAGTTGCAAGTTTTCACGCAGCATTTTTTGAATATCGACTCATCCTAAGTGTTGGGCTCACTGCGGTCGCCAGCCAGCACCATGTAAATTCCCGTTTGATTTTATTCATTTTATGTTAACTAGAAATACCTTAGCGATGACATCATCCAGTGTCAGGAGTTCACTGGTGATGTCACTCCCATGAGCAGTTGTGGAATGTACATTTACTTAATTCGAAGTAGTTGTACTTTACTTGAGTGTTTTCTTTTCATGTTTCTTTATACTTTTACTCAACTACATTTTAGAGGGAAATTCTGTAATTTT
>NW_024670278.1:0-544 GCF_008729295.1 Plectropomus leopardus | reverse complement strand
AAATTATAGACTGTATATGAAGATAGATGACGTTTCTACTTTTTCCCACTGCACAAAAACGAAGCCAAAATGTACCGGATATGGAAATTGCTAACTTGTGCTGGTGACATCATTTGGAGCCAGAGTCTGCTCAGTTGTCACTACACGATATCGAGTTCCCGCCTATACACCCGTCTGACTGACTGTGAGCAGCACCATTGATCATGAGCACACCGATTGGCACACATAGCTGTCAATCATGGCATCAAACCCACGTTGTTATAGCATTGAATAAATAATTTAAATCAAATATCAGAAAAATGAATAACTGAACATAAGCATGATAAGAACTACCTTAAATGACAGAAATCATCTTGGAAAAGCTTAATTTTTGGCTCGATTGCAGAATGCGGGGCAGCCAGAGAAATGGGTTTTTCTGTGAGTGAGTGAGTGAGTACGTGTCATTGATCAGTGTGACTGAGGATGTGATGTTGCTGTTTTACAATTGGCTGTTGTTCTTTCAAATTAAATAGGCACGGAAACCGTGGACACGCTGACAAACACT
>NW_024670277.1:0-454 GCF_008729295.1 Plectropomus leopardus | reverse complement strand
TCAAAATGCTGGTGATTTAGTAGACTTACATTCAAATATACATAAATACATATATACTGTATGTGTGTTTGGGTGTGTGTGTATCAAGGATATTTTTATTGAATTTGTTTAAGTTTACACACTGAATATTATATATCAATATATCAGAGAGAGAAAGAGAGAGAGAGACTTTTGCTTTCAAACTCTGTTTTTGTGGTTGTTTAGTCCTGCAGATCTGACATCATATTTTTTTAAGCCACAAAGAAAACAACACCTGTAACAACTTGTTAACAGGTGTTGCCTCTGACTAAGTTCCAGGAAGTAGCCTTTTTATTAGGTGAATAATGTCTGGTTTATCGTCTGGATAGCGTGTGCAGAACACCAAACATTGACTACACTATATAATTAACAAAGGGCACATCTTCAACAGGGGGAGGGAATAAAACAGTGAAACTAACACCCCCCCCCCCCCCCC
>NW_024670276.1:0-1844 GCF_008729295.1 Plectropomus leopardus | reverse complement strand
TTTTATTAGTTAATTAATTTATTTATTTACTTACAAATTTTCAGGTATTTTTTTTATAATTTTACTAATTTACTTGGTAATTTTCTGTTAATTTCTTCAATTGTTGCTCATTGCCCTCTTCCCATCTTTTCATAAGAAATCAAGCCAATTTGTTCATTTTTGAAAGGATATTACATGGGGTATACATATTTTTCCTCTTCCCTTTAGTTCTTATTATCAATCTAGTCACATAGGAACTATTTTCTTTGGGAACTATTTGTCTTTTATCTACTTATGAACAAGAGAATAAATAACATGACAGGAAAGAGGATTTATTTTTTTATTTCTGGGGTGAACTGTACCTTTAATATTCAAATTAATATTTGATCTATTTGAAACCATTTTCACTGAATTTGTATTAATTTTCTCATTAAACAGCAACATTTTAAGTTGTTTTTAATGTTAAATGTAACTTTTCTTATGCTAATACTTAATATTAATGATCAGATTTAAATACCAAAAAAGTACTCAATGATATGTTCGACGCAGAGTTGCTCTTACAGGCCTTTTGGTCCCAGATCGTGGATAAAGGAGAGCTGGCTGACATCAATGAACTCCATCTGAGAGTGAGAAATAAATACAGGTGGTGAGTAAAATATTTATTGTTAACATTTTCCAAGTAGGAGAATCTTTCTGAGGTATTTTTAAGCGCGCTGTCGTCCTCACCGTGGTGTGGTAGTTCCTGTACATCGGCATCTTCAGCAGCCTGTTCAAGTAATCTTCCAGTTGTTTCTGGAACAAACACATTAAATATCGGTTACCCAAAATTCATGCAATAAAATGACAAAAATCAGTATGAAATCAGGTGAGATCAGTAGACGTGGTACCCTGCGACTGGAGACTTGCTCCTCTCTGACCAGCTCGTCTCCTCCTCCTCTGGGGAGGTTCGGCATCTGCCTCGCCTCGCCGGTCGCCGTCTGCCGCTTTATCGTGTGACTGCGGAGAGAAACCACCAGAGAGGTTCAAACCCCAGGATGGAAGCAAAAGTGTGACACTGCTGTAGCTTGTTTCTAATGTTGTTTCAGCAACTTTACTAAAAGTTTATTGATGAAGGCAACAAGAAAAAACGTTTTTCTACAGAGACAATATTCCTTAGACAGGATTATTATCTAGTCACACTAAACTTGTGCAAACTGAAATTTGCAAATATAAAATTCCCCTGATAGAAACATGTCAGTTGCATGCAAATGCATTTATTGCAAAAAGTTGGATGGAAAAACTCTTTTAAGCTTTTCTAGGTCACATGATGCTGTGTATCCTTTGAATGTCAGAGTGAATAAAGTATTTTATGTTTTATTATCATATTAATGTATCACTGTGCAGGAGCAGGAGACGGCCTGCAGCTGTTCACCTGCGTGACGGCAGCGGCAGCCTCATGAAGGTCTTGTAGGTCCTGAGCTCTCTGTGGAGGTCCATGAAGTGTTTCTCCTTCTTCTTCACCAGCCACGTGAACTCCCCGTGCTTCAGCTCGATCTTAAACACCGCCGGCATCGACTGAGGCACAAAGAGTTAGATTTAACGATCTGAAGATAATGATCATGATGTTAAATTATTTGCAAAAGCTTTAAACCCTTCACTGTGACATCTATAGTGCATTATGAGCATTTATAGTGAATTATGATGTGTTCCTAATGTTTTATGACTACACTTATAAACGAACATCAAGCTCTATATCAACAGTCATAAAACAATATAAATGTGACTTATAATAAATAAGAATAAAGTGTCTTATTGATGCTCTTGACTAGTTATGAACTAGAGGTTGACAGATAGGGCTTATAATGCATTATAAATACCTATACTCA
>NW_024670275.1:0-425 GCF_008729295.1 Plectropomus leopardus | reverse complement strand
CAGAGAGTCTCTGTCTGGTTGCCTTTTTTTCTTTACCACAAACATGCAAATGTGCACTAAATGGATATTAATTTTTAATTCTCATGCCACCATATACCTTAAAAAAAGTATACTGCTGCAACCCTAGTGAGGAGTGAGGGGGTAATGAGGTGCGGCAGCTGGACCCTTCTTCAATATCTATGGATGCCAGCCCTTTGATTAATAAGTTTACTCTTGTCAGACTCCATGTCCGTGCATTGCAAACACACTGCGAATTATGAATATCATCCCTAGCCTCTAGAAAATGTCATGGCCACCTCCATTTCCTCCCTTTAAATACAGGTGCTGTGAAGGCCACTGAAGCATGCCATCAGTCATCACTGAGACGAAACACCGGCGCTAACATCCACACACTGGTGCTGTGCTACATCAGAGCCCTTTGAACC
>NW_024670274.1:0-669 GCF_008729295.1 Plectropomus leopardus | reverse complement strand
ACTCGTCCTCCTCCAGTCAGGTCCGTGGTGGGGCACTCAATCTTCTGAACTGTTCCCTGTTGGAGATAATTGATTGAAGTATTGTAGCTTTAATTCTAATGACAATTAATCTCAAATCTTAAAGTGATACTCCATCCAAAATCTAGTTTTTGTGTCAATACTTACCTGCCTGTGGACTTGAAAGGTCAAGTCAACTCAAGTCAACTATATTTGTATAGCATATTGCATACAATGTGGGTTTTAAAGATGGCTTTTTAAAGATGAGAAGTTTTGTCCCTTGTGGAATTTGTTTCAGAGATATTAGATTTGAGAGGTGTCGAGTTTTCATAGAAGGAACAGAGGAAAGAAGTTCTTAAGGACAACATATTACTATTACTTTTTCATGCTATTTAGGACAACACACATAACTATGGACGTTCTATGCTGTTTTGGATGAAATACTTTATTTTGACCTTTTAGGCTATTTTGGCAGTATAGTACACTTTTTATGTTGATTTGGACGATATACTATTCTAAAATAGTTTTATGTTATCTTGGATGAAATACTAGACTATTCTATGACTTTTTTACTATTTTGGACAACATACTGTAATATGGCTTTTTATGCTATTTTGGATGATATACTACACTATACATTTTTCATGCTATTTTCAACGACATACTAAGTTA
>NW_024670273.1:0-806 GCF_008729295.1 Plectropomus leopardus | reverse complement strand
GTATGCACAAATTTTAGCTCCTTTGTTGGTACAATGCAATGTGTGCCGCCACAAAATACCGTCCGTCTCTTTCAAAGCAGTACTCGAACATTGTTCAACAGTTAGTTAGCACCAAGTTTTAGAAAGAGTCTGAATAAGAAAGATATATATAAAAAGAAGTAACCGCTGCAGCATTTTCACTGGCCTCCATGGTGCTTAGTTCTGTTTAATAAATTATTTTCCAACATGTCCGTGATGATGACACACCAGGAAGAAAAAAACATCAGAAAGGCATTCACAGCTCTAGTCTACTGGCAGTGGAAGATGAGTCTGTAGCCTATTTGCAGCGTGTTGTCCCACATTTAAAAACCCCTGCATATATGCATTCATGTTGGTGGAAAAAGGGTATAAGTATGTCATTAGTTTCTGAGAGTTGTATCTGGTGTTCACGTCAGAAACAGCTGAAACACCTGCAACACTTGGCCCTGTCTTGCAAGTCGACAGTACAAGAACATAGTGTTGTTCCCTGTGCACTAATTTTTTCACACCTGGGTCAGCATCTGCAAGTAGCCTAAAACTGCATAATGTCACTATGTATGGGTGACCAATCTCAAACCATTGTTGCATTGAAGAAAAAATACTAAACATGTTGATGATTTAGAGCATTTTTCCATCATTTATTAGCTCTCTGAACAGTTTTGGTTGTTTATTTAGCAGACTTTTACCTTTTAGTGTCTCATTATATAATAATTATAATATAATTTGGATGAAAGCCAAATTAATGGAATGTAATACTATTTTTTTTGACTATTTGAGCCATCTGTCTT
>NW_024670272.1:0-405 GCF_008729295.1 Plectropomus leopardus | reverse complement strand
GTCCGTCCTCAGGTCCGAGCCCAGCTGGACGAGGACAGGAACATCACGGCTCTGGTCCCCCGCCAGCCTCTGGAGGTCCACGAGACCGTGGCCGAGTGCATGATTTACGCCAACCACTGGGTGGCGCGCAAGATCCAGGAGAGCTTCCCCCATCAGGCCCTGCTGAGGCGCCACCCGCCGCCACGCCAGGAGTTCTTCAGCCAGCTGGTGGAGAGCGCCGCCGCGGGCGGGTTCGCCATCGACACCAGGTGACGGAGAGGAGGCGGAGCGTTCGTTCTCCGCTGGTCAATTAAATGGTCGTATTGACACGTGTCGTCCCTGCAGGACCAACAAGGCTCTGGCCGACTCTCTGGACCGCGCCGTGGACCCCCGGGACCCGCTGGTCAACAGGCTGCTGAGGATGAT
>NW_024670271.1:0-372 GCF_008729295.1 Plectropomus leopardus | reverse complement strand
GTTAACAATAGTGTGAAGTTTCTGTTTTGCTTTAATAACTGATTAACGGGATTTTCAATTCATGTTTTGGGTGATAAAATGAAAATATTATTATACCGTTTCCTGAAATCAGTGAGAGCAAAGCAAAATAGCAAAATAATTGTTTCAATACAAAGAGAGGGTGAGGCCTAAAAGGCCATATGTCTTTGTGAAAACAAAGAGCACATGCCAGGCAGGACTGCACCATGTCAAGCTGCACGACTGACAAGAGTGGAACAGGAAGTACAGGGAATAGATTCTGCCTTCCAAATAAAAGCACAAAGTCAAAACAATTTTGAGGCTTTTTTAAAAGTACTTGTGATAATCTGGAAATGTTTTGTTTAAATCTAACCT
>NW_024670270.1:0-510 GCF_008729295.1 Plectropomus leopardus | reverse complement strand
ACTAGTATACACATTTAGCATTAGAATTATTTCAAACTTCTCGGCTCTGTCAGTATCTTAATTACATTTTGGGGATAAAAAAGTGGGTTATGTAACAACAGCAGGTTGCCTTGGAACTGAAACTAATTTTAAAAAGACACACAATGCAGCAAAATTAAGTTTGGGGGAAGAAAAGAAAACTTTAAACTGTAAGTATTGGACACATACTTATCACTTAAGAGTAACCTGCAATAATATGAGAGAGCTTTAAATTTAAATAAACAAAGATGGCATCATTCATAAAAGATGTTTTTTTGAAGGCTGGAGAATGACAGGCTCAAACCCACAAGCATGGCTCTTACACCCTTTTTTTCCACAATAGTTGCTCCAGTTCTTCTTGAACTGGTTTTATTCAGGGTTCTTGAAACTTATATCTGGCAAACCAGTCTGTGTTTCCACCACTTTTGCATCAGTCTATTTTAAACCTTAGAAACCTGGTGCCGCATCACTTTTCTTGTGCCGTTTTCAGAT
>NW_024670269.1:0-392 GCF_008729295.1 Plectropomus leopardus | reverse complement strand
ACACAAAACCAAGAGATACAAAAACACCACAAATATACAAGTAGACCACAATAAGATGCAAAACCACGTTAAAGAGATACAAAATGACTTCATAGACATTTAAAACCACAAAGAGACAAGTCCACGAAGACACAGAACGTCCACAAAGAGACAGAAAACAACTATAAACGAACGCAAAATGACCACAGAGACACAAAACAATCAGTCTGATGTGCTGTTATCAGTTTTTCCGTCGTGTGTTTTCTTTTCCAGTATTTCACTTTGTCATTGAAAATTAAATAAAACATTGTGTTAAAGTGGACACACAAAAGTTCAGGTATTTGGTAAATATTCAATTCTTTCAGGGACTAAAAATCAATACAGTGTGTGCCAGAATTTTAAATATATGATGG
>NW_024670268.1:0-795 GCF_008729295.1 Plectropomus leopardus | reverse complement strand
TGTATTTGATTATGTTTGCATGTTCTACATCTCCTGGAAGACTTTGGCAGCACCTCTGCAACTATGCCTCATGGGATATGTTGTTCTATTTATTTATGTTTTAAACAAATCAGAAGCTCATGTTGATGCCTTGAAATGAAATAGCTGATTTGGAAAAAAAATATATTTTAAAGAAGCTAGGGAAACTTTTTTGGGAAGAAAAAGATTTCTAACTACCAAAGTCATATATTTAAAATGATTTTTGCATAATTATTATATTTTAAAGAATTTTTCCATGTAATTTCCCTGTTTTTTATTTTTTTAGACTATTTATGTTATTTTTCCATTTGTTTTTTGCTTGTTTGTTTTTCTCTTTTTTTTAATTAATTAATTTTGGGTTTTTTAGTCTAGGTACTTTCCTTAATGTTTTTAGTAATTCCTTGGGTTGTTTCTTCTTAAAGAGGAACTAAACTCATTGAAAGAAGTCAAGCCAATTTACCCAGGTCTCAAAGGGTTAAGCTGATGTCCTACAAATCTAACCATACACACAGGGAGAAAGGTTGCTGGTCAAAAGACTGGATCTGGAATAAAATACCCATCAGTTTTTTATTCCCAGGTGACCTCAATCCCAATTTTAACCCCTTCACACATGGATTAACATCAGTTTTCTTGTGCCTTGTTTAGACACCTTTCACAAGCATTTCAACCTCTAAAACATAGTTTTGATTTCTTTTGAAAGCATAGAGGGAAAGGCAATGAGCAAAAGAAAGGTCCAGTAAACTGCAAAAAAAAAGGTGATAAGAAAATGATCCAAAA
>NW_024670267.1:0-426 GCF_008729295.1 Plectropomus leopardus | reverse complement strand
GTGACCTTTATGTCAATTTAAGTATGTGGTCACTATGTTTTTTTTTTTCTTAAACCTATCCTAGGGAAGTTTGCTTTAGGTATATATAGTCATTCACGGGGCGCTAATCTATAACAAATCATGCACACTTTTTGCTGTGTGTATATTTCAGAAGAGATCATACGAACCGTTGTATGAGGATGTGATATATGATATGAAACCCCAAACAGAAGTAATGCATCATTTAGTTTTGAAATGTCTAATCAGTTCAAAACCATATTTACCCAAGAAATATCAAGGTTATAAAATATAAGTATATTTTTGAGCTGTTGAAAAGGATATATAGAACCTGACCAGAACGTTAGGGTAAAAAAAAGTGTCAGTGCATAAATAAAAGAATACTTCAAATACAAAATTATCATTTGTATTTTACACTTTGTTTTTCTT
>NW_024670266.1:0-518 GCF_008729295.1 Plectropomus leopardus | reverse complement strand
ATCTAAAAATAAAAAAGCCTTAATTGGCCTTAAAATGTCTGAAATCTATCTTTCAAAAGTCTTCAAAATGCTCGTTAAATCTTAATCTTATGCTCTTGGGTGCACCATGATTCTCTCTTGAAAAATTGTCCTGATGCAGAAAAGTCAATGATTGGAAATTTAAAACCTTTTTCTTGACATGATCCCATTTTGTGAGATCACGTGGTACATTCCTCACAATTACATTACAAATACAAAAAGAAAAGAAAAGTGAAAGACAACAGGTGTAAAAATGTGTGTATTTGTATGGTGGTATTGTGTATTATGTAATCTGTATATTTTAATTATGAATAATTAAAATTACGCTGTATATTATAAGTAGAACGTAGTCACATAATGAGACAAAAAAAGTGTAGCAATCCCAAATTTTGATGTATCAAGATGCACTGGTAATTGTTTAATAATCGCATCGTAGCCATTGAATATGCGTTAAATGTCAAGAGGTTCCCACCCCTAGAAGAGCAGTGCACTTTATGCCT
>NW_024670265.1:0-2973 GCF_008729295.1 Plectropomus leopardus | reverse complement strand
GGAAATGTGTATTACTATGTATGTAATACTCAAATAATAACATATACAATATACTATGTATGTAATACTCAAATAATAACATTATAGCTGATAATAATGCCAGTTGCTCGCCAATATGCCAATATGTTTTTTTTATGTACTTTACAAGAAAAAAAAATTAATTAATGTTCAGTGTTTCCCACAGAATTAGAATCAATGTGTGGTGCTAGCTGGTTCTCTAAATTCTCTCTCTCTCTCTCTGCATGAATGCAGCACAGGCAGCTCTCTTCATTAGTTCATTTATTTCCCTTAGCAGTAATTGGTGGGGTTTTGAATCCCTGAAAGGATTATTGATGAGTCAATCCGATCCAACCAGAGCTGACGAGATTGATGGATAAAAGAATGGATGAGAGGAGCAGGCAAGTGAAAGCAAATTTTTAGACACAGCACAGTGAACTAATTATTTTACTTTCACTGCACCTGGCATTCTTCTGCTCCATCTGTGCCCAAAGTACGTTCAGTGCTGTGAGTGTGTGAGGCAAATAATAAATGAACCATATATATCCCAGCAGCATTCCTAATAAACGGTCCAGTTCCAAAAATAAATCATAAAATTGTGGTGGCAGATGTGTTAATCGTGGAGGGCCACCACAAATAAATGAGTGTGTGGGGAAACCCTGACATTTAAAGATTCAGAAGTGTTTTTGTTGTGTTAACAATGAGATGTGGGGTGGCGTGGACTTCGATGTTACAGCCTGCTTTCTGGTGCTAAAATGACTGCGATGGAGCCCCCCCCCCCCCGATAATACAAATAAAAAATACAAAACAGCAGTGACATCATATATAGCTGCTTCGGTCAGAGTTAAGGAATATTAAATCATCCATATTTTATAACTAGCCAACTTAGCCCTTAAGATGTGCAGAAACTAAAGGTAATACACTTTTTTTAACAAAACAAAAAAGGTGAAAGATGTGATTACCTACTTACATGTCCAGTCTGATCTTGAGTGCAAAGCTGAGATTTATGTAGTTTGTTTATATGATGCAACAGAAGTGCATATTTAGTGGATTGCATTGACAGAGACGGCAAATGTTACATGATAGTCTAACGCTTGTTTACTGTTGGGACACAGTGTCATTACACTCCACTCTGGAGCAGCTGTTGACTTCAGCACAATTAGATCTAGGGCTAAAATTTAGTGTACAAGTCCGGTTAGTGATGGGCTTAATATCAATGCGGTTTGTACGTTTTTACAGCAGCCCAACCCTATAACGGTGGTAGCCTTGGCCAATGTGTGTGTGGATGGGTGACATGTAGTGTAAAAAGTGTTTTAAGCGGTCAGAGGACTAGACAGGTGCTATACAAGTGCAATTCCATTTACAGAGAGGAGGACAAAATAATAGAACCACTCATCAGCATAGTCCACACGCATCAATTTAAACTAAAACTCAACTTCAGAATCTTCATAAAGCGAGGATGTACTGCAGAACTTTTGGAATATACTGCAGTAGTGGGAGCTAGGTGTACCCAACAAACTGGCAACTGCATGTAAATTAGACATTATATAGTAATGGGACACTCACTCGCACACCTCAAACATACACTCACTGACCTTTAACACAAGAGCTTTGCCTCCCTAGTTAAACACCCGAGGGGGGCAGGATATTACAAACCCTTCTATATATAATGCATTCCATTCTATCCATGCAAACAAAACTGAACATTATGAGCAATATTACAGACGATGATTACAGTCGACTTCGTGGCAGTACAGTCGTATTGGATCAGATTGTAAAGGTGTAGCCATGTTGAGCCCCTGTGGATCCATGAGTAGGACAAGCGGTTACGGAAAATGAATGTATGAATGGATCCATGAGTAATTCTTCTTTACGTGCATTACTCACTCATACACACAGTTACGTCACACCATCACAACTACACATTGTTGACTCACGATGCTCATCCTGGTGTGGCTGTTTTTGCTGTGTTCAAGTTGTTTCTGTAAGAGTTGGAGATGAAGCAGTCACAAATCATTTCCAAACACATGGATTCTGACAAAAGAACTTCAACCAAAAAAAACTCAACCGAAAGAGATAGAAAGCGGGACAGAGGGAGGGGGGGGCGACAGGCAGACTATTTTAACCACAGGTATGTTACACAACGTCCGGTAGATACGGCTGATGTTAAACGGAGCCACTAAATTAAGTATGTGATCCACATTTCTATCGTTCTGCCACATACGGTATTAACACAGCTGTGTATATATGTTGGGCTTCTTGTGTAGCTATGTCGGACCACTTTCCAATAACCTGCAAACACAGAGTGTCCTCTAGCTGAATGTAACATTGGAACGCAGGGGCAAGAACACTAACTTACCTGACGTTACAAAGTTCACAGTTGATGGCAGAGTTAAAAAGCATCCATTTGCAGTGTTACACAGAACACCGAACACAGAAACATCTAGCTGATACCGTTACAATGTTTTCATTAGTCATACAGATATTTATCACGACAGGACTCATTCAAACCTAGGATTAGCTTAAATGCTGTAGCTACATTCCTCCATACAAAAAGTCTCCTTGAATTTGCGCATGCGTTGTTATGGTGGATGTTCATCTTCTGTTTGGATGGCGCTTGACAAACAACTTCAGTGCGCATTACTGCCACCTACCGTCCGGAGTGTGGATGTTAAAGGCTCCTCTGACACAAGACAGACAACCATTTCCACTCACATTCAATCCACATGTCTTTGGACTGTGGGAGGAAGCCCACACTAATGGTGGAGGGCATGCAAACTTCTCTCAGAAGGGACCCCCGACCCAAGGTTTGAACCCCTGAGGACCCTCATGCTGTGAGGTGAAAGTGCTTACCATCATGTTACCAGTTATCCTACATGGCAGAGTTCATTTCACCACCAGGGGAAATTAAAAAAAATAAATAAAAATTTAGCAGAGTGCATTAAAGACTGTTGTTTCCTGTTGAAGTAGAGCCTT
>NW_024670264.1:0-493 GCF_008729295.1 Plectropomus leopardus | reverse complement strand
AAATTTTACAGCTGGACTGTTCAGTTGGAGTGCTGCTGGTGTGAAATGTACCGTTTGGTTATTTATTTTACCACACAAAATACAAAAAATACAAAATCAAAGCAAGCAATATAAATTAGCTGATGGGTTCTGAGATTGCATTTTGGCCAATGCATTCCACCTGTCCACAGGGACTGTTTACCTGCTGCTCAACGTGATTGATGGATACTACTCGGCCTACAAACAAACCAGAATGCTTCCAATACCAAAACCTGGTTACCTACAGATTCTGCAGACATATGCAGATATCTTCTTTATAGAGATTAGATGGCTGCCCGTTATTAACAGCTCATATTCAGTCCCATGTTTGTGGACTGCCTCATTCATTAAACCCCAGCATGAACAAAAACATGAATTAATGGACAGCACTTAATGACACTTAAGAAAGATTGTCCTCCTTTAGGAGCGTGTCCTTGAAGGTGAAAATAAAGGGTGTTGTGACGACCAAGGCTCG
>NW_024670263.1:0-786 GCF_008729295.1 Plectropomus leopardus | reverse complement strand
AAAAAGCATGCGAAATTGTCCCACAGCCACCAAAGTCATTTGTGGTTGTATGTTTATTTCTGCGGCTTCATTTTTATTTTTTATTTTTTAGTTAAAGATTGAAATCAAGCCGAGATTTAGAAACGCTACCGGACAGGTGACCATGCAGTTGTCTTCAGGGGAGTTTTCTCAAAAAGTTACGGATGAATGACTGATCTGGCCGACTGGGCACATGCCCATGGGCCCAAAGTGTCAGGGGGCTCCCTGGTCTCATTTGCAAAAATGTCAAATGTCAGTGTAACAGGTACTGACCATACAGAGGGTACACAAAATCACAAAGAGATGCAAAGGAACTGCAAAAAGACACAAAACAACTACAAAAATGTATATGACAACCACAAAAAGACACAAACAACTGAAACGGAGACACAAAATTACTACAAACAAAACAACCAACAAAAGACACCAAAACACCCCCAAAGAGACCCAAACGAATAAAACAACCATAAAGACACATAACAACTACGAATAAAACACACAACAGTTACAGAGAAACAAAATCTGACTACAAAAAAAAAACACAAAACAACCACAAAGAGACACAAACCCCCAAAAAGATGCAGAGCAACTACAAAGACACACAAACTACTAAAGAACAAAACAAAACAATGACAAGAGACACAGAATAACTACTAAAAGACATTAAAAAAAGACAGAAAATTAACAAAGACACATAAAACAATCACAAGGAAACAAAACAATACCACAGAGAGGTACAAAACAACCAAAAAGAAGCTTAAATGAGTA
>NW_024670262.1:0-445 GCF_008729295.1 Plectropomus leopardus | reverse complement strand
GTTGTATTACGACATTCTCATCTGTTAATCTTTCAAAATCGCTTTTTATCTTCAACAGACTGTATTTGCTTTGGTCTTATCTACATTGTCTTCTCTGCTGCTGCACTGACCTAAATTCATCCTATCTGATCTCACATGTTTCTGATGCATTGTGATCTCCATGTCCCAAACAATCCTTGTCCATTATCATTGGTGCGTCCAAACGGCCCTGACCAAAAAAAAAAAAAAAAAACTCCTGCACCTTTGCCATGGCTTGCACAAAAAGACAAAAAAAAACATTTAAAATATTTAAACAAGGGTACATGAATAAATTTGCGAGCATATATCTTTCTTGAATAATGTAGCTATCTTCCCAGAGTCTCCTGAGAAACAGCAAAAACCAAATTCAAAACACAACAGAGGCTATAGAGATGGAAGCACGAGCTTCAGTGGAGCTCTTACATCT
>NW_024670261.1:0-661 GCF_008729295.1 Plectropomus leopardus | reverse complement strand
ATCAATCAGTCATGCTGTGTTACAATGGATTGGTAAAAAAAAACAACTTTATTTTCTCATATGCCTCCACAAAAAAAATTCCAAACGCACTGATCGATTGGGGACCATCTTCAACAACAACACTTTATCAGCTATCACAATATTTTTGCTTTGTAATCCAAATCTCATTTATCAAATCATTTGCTAAGTATACGTACGCAAACACACGCATTTTCACCAAAACCTTAATAGCAGAAACGTATAACTCAGTATGTTTTTTTAATGCAATTTTTTTGTATTCCTTTAAGACATTTATTTTCATTTTTCTTACTTGAACCATATCAACACAAATACGGAAATCTTTTAGCAGCCAGATAGGCCTACATGGTACACTTCTTTGTGAATAATCACTCTTCGTGTATGATTTTTTTTTACGGTCTAAAACCATGGTCAACAAAATGGTTCAACTGTCTTTTAATGGTAAAGGCAGTGATGCTAAAATAATAAATTTACATTTTTTTATTAAAAAAGATGAACATACACTTAATATTATATATATATACACAAAAATATCATATAATTATTATTTGTTCCATTATATGAAACAACAATAATGAAACAATTATATCAAGATGATTTTTCACCATTTCTTATATGCTTATTTTAAGTACTGCAGTGGTAA
>NW_024670260.1:0-636 GCF_008729295.1 Plectropomus leopardus | reverse complement strand
TTTTCAGGCTTCATGATCGTGAAATATTAAAAAAAACAAAAACAAAAAAAAAAAACAGTTGAGGTAAGAGCAGCAATAATTAGATGATTAGTCTGGAGACAGAAAATTATATTGCAGGAATTTTGAGACTCACATATTTGTTTTAGTAATTTTTCAGTGAAAAAAACTACAAAACCAAACATTTGTGCTTCTTAAATGTGGAAATTTTATGCTTTTTCTAGCCATACATAAAAATAAACTCAGTTGCTTTGGATTTTTGGACTACTGGTTAGATAAGATCTACTATTTGAAGTCGTCACTTTGTGCTCTTGGAAATTACACAGGGCATTTTTCACTATTTTCTGTCATTTTATTGATAAGATGATTAACTAATAAATCAAGAAAATAATGGGCAGATTCATCAATAAAGAAAGTAATTATTAGTTGCAACCCTATCAAACTATATCTATTATTAGGTCTCCAGTAATAAAGTCCTGTTTTCCTTAATGTTGATGACTTTGTAGTTTTATTCTTAAATAAGAAAGAAACATACCTCTTTTGAATATGGACGCCATGAACTGTACAATACCTTATAAATAATATTTTTCCGACATTCGCAATAGTGAAATGTTTATATTCAGTCAAAAAAATTCACAG
>NW_024670259.1:0-650 GCF_008729295.1 Plectropomus leopardus | reverse complement strand
CTAACACTACCCACCCCATTCTGTCATGGGGCGGATATTTGTGTGGGCGGGTTGTATTGTTCTCTGGTGAAAAACTGCTCCCCCAGGATTAGCTCATGTAGTCTAATTGGGTTAGCCACAGAATGAGATTCAGTATGGATTAATGCATAGAGACGACACCTTCACCGACGATAAACGACAGCGAAACTTTGCTGTTTATTCTGCCAAAAACATAATGGGGCATCAGTAACTTGGGTGGCAGAAAAAAAGTGAGGACTTGAAAACACTAAATGCATATGGTGGTGGGATGTTATGAGAAATGGTGAGGCGTATACTGTGTCTTTAATTTGTTTTATTTATGAGATCTTTTGAAATACGCTATAATACTTTCACCCTTTGAAAGCTAAGCATATGAGCTTGATTTCTTTTAAAAACATGGGAGTAAGGCAATGAGCAACGAAAGAAGAAATTACCCCATAATTATCAGGAAATTAGTAAAAGAACAAGAAAAATACCCCAAAACAAAACAAAACAAAACAAAAAAGAGTTTAAAACATTCAACAAGGCAAACAAGACTTGGGAAATGTGCTTTAAAAAAATAATAATTGAATATAATAACTACATTTGATTAAATTAGAAAAAAAAGATGTAACATAATTTTAAAGATGTGA
>NW_024670258.1:0-639 GCF_008729295.1 Plectropomus leopardus | reverse complement strand
ACTCGAAATATTGGAAAACTAGAACTGTAATCTTCTGTTGTGGAGTCGAAGTCGATGTTCGTGCCAGATTTGAAAAAAGTCCTCACAAGATGCTCTTGAGATATTGCATTCACAAGAATGACACATGAAGTTTACGTGAACTTGACCTTTGACCTCTGACATCTAGGGCTGTATCAGCCTCTGAATCATGTCAGTCGAATCAGAACCTGCAATTTAATACTTATATTCAATGATTCAAGTTCTTTTTACCTATAAAGTTTTAAACTTTGAACGGGGTTAAGCAGGATGTTCAGTGTAACAGCGCGGCCATGTAATACAGTTAATATGCTGACAGCGCTAACAACAAATCAGAAATGCTCAACAACATCTTTTGCCGACACTAGATATGAATCAAAAGCAAACAAAGATAGAAAATGTTATCTCAAAGCCTTACAGTGCAGAGCTCCCTTTCCCCTGTACTGCTGCATGCATGTCCACAACTGCTTATAGCAAAGTGTTGGGGGAAAGTCAAGGGCCGTCACTCCACAGCAAAATCTGGAGACCGAAATGTTCCCAGTCAAAGTGGACGTTCATGCCAAATTTGAAGAAATTCCTTCAAGGCGTTCTTGAGATAAAACGTTCACGAGAATGGAACGTAAT
>NW_024670257.1:0-592 GCF_008729295.1 Plectropomus leopardus | reverse complement strand
CCTCCCAAAGCCTCCCCTTCAGTAAAGGAAGACGGAGCTTGTAAACATTGACTCTATCTAATTATCACAAGTCTGCATCATATAACCCAGTTACAGGCGTAATATGTCTTGTAGGGGTGCTTTCCAAGCAATTTATCTTGATCATGAAGCCTGTAACGCCCAGCCATTGCAACAGCTTCATCATCTGAAGTAAGATATCAAAAAAAAAAGGATGAGAGAGCTGGCTTTTTTCAGTTTTTTTTCTGTGCTCATTAATTGGTTTTGGTATTTCCTTATCTTTTTATGACTTTTTTTTTTTTTGAATGAAATTGGCCAAAACTCTACAGGATCACAAGACTAAGGCAGTTTTTTTTTTATGGGTTTCTCTTCTCTACGAAAATTTCAATATTGCTGCTGAAATCTCATGTTCAGGGCTGCAGTTGTTTTGAAGTTTTGAACATTAAGTACGTTTTGCAATTTTTTTTTTTTTAGCCAGCAAAAATAAAAAGATATGCAATTAAGGTGGGATTTATAACTTTGAGTCCCAGGCATGAATATATCAGACTACTAAAAGTAAAATTCTAGACTTAAAGAAATACTTCACCCCCCCCCC
>NW_024670256.1:0-997 GCF_008729295.1 Plectropomus leopardus | reverse complement strand
TAGTTCAGGTTCATTAAAGTAGTAACTGTAGCGTTATTCGACAGCTAACGGTTAATGTAGCTAGCTACAGACGCTAAATCCAGTGCAGTCATTTTTCTGTCCGGCGCTGAGCAGGACTCTGAAGTGTGTGTACTGTGGCTTTGCTAACTCGCTGGCCTTAACGTTAGTTGTCATATTTTAGAAAACTGATTTGTGTTTGTGTTTCCCTGTCACAGACGTTTTCTCCGCAAGCCCAATGTAGCAGAGGCGAGTGAGCAGTTTGGTAAGTACCTGGCAGTGTCCTCCGTGTGATTAAGTGTTACAAAGTGCATGTGTCAGACTGTTTTTTATTAGTTTGCTTCACGTGTTTTCCTGTTTTCTCTTGTGTTTCAGGTCAGTTAGCCAAGGAGCTGAAACAGCAGGACTGCCTTCAGTATGCTGCCTTCTGTAACCTGGCCATGGCGAGGTGAGTTAACACTAAAGTACTATTACCACGCTGTTAACCCTTTAAAACCTGAGCAATTTGGTGTGATTTATTGCACACACACAAAAAAGGGAGTAGGCAATGAGCAAATTAACAAGACTTGGGCCAAAAAGTAGCAAGAAATTTAAAAAAAAATTACAAGGCATTTACCTGAAAATAAGCACATAAAAGGAGTAAAAATAAATAAATAAATAAAGTAAATGATTCAAAAAAGTGTTGACATTTAAAAAAAATAGCATTTTGCAACACAGTTTTCAAAATATAATACAATATCTATGAACAGAGTTTTCTATATTTCTTTATTTCCCCCTTAAAAAAAATTAGGTTATGATCTTGTAACCTTTGAAATTTCTTGCAATTTGTGGGATGTTTCTTGCCAAGTTGCTCACTGACTTTCTTGTCCATGTTTTCAAAATAAATCAAGCCATTTTTGTAGTGTTTCAAAGGGTTCATCTGACAGAAGCACAAGAAAACTGATGTCGATCCAGGTGTCATAAGGTTGAAATACTCCACCACAAGTGTATATATATATAT
>NW_024670255.1:0-568 GCF_008729295.1 Plectropomus leopardus | reverse complement strand
TGCAGATGAATTGTTCTGACATTTCAGAAAGTTTGGGTCGCTGTTGTCGGGCTCTTGTAAAGTTGAGTTACGGGTCAATTCATCCATGTCTGTGCTTTGTTTTTCTCGCTCTATCGGCCATACAGAGTATACCCAGCTAGTCTGTTAGTGCTGCTACCTAGAGTATTTGTGAGAAAGTAAGAGACAGAGACGACAAAGAGAGGGAATCCCACGGGAAAAAAAAAGCAATCAAAACTCTGACTTTGACAAGCTCTTTCAGGATCTGTCTCTACATTACTGTGAACTGTACCTTTACGAGCAAACTTCTACCTGCCTGCAGCCCTGGTCTGTTTCACATGAACAGCACTCAGGTCATGACTTGACAATCTGAGGACACAGCGTGAGCTCTATAGCTACCAAAGCAATTAAATAGTACTTAATTAGTACTAATTAAATAGTATAAATTTTAATGAATAGAAGAAGAAAATGTGAAGGTACATCAAACTGTGGTCATTGGGGGAACCATATCTGATTTATGCTCTTTGTTCTCCATATTACAAAAACATGGGAAAACATATTAGCAGTGTTT
>NW_024670254.1:0-2781 GCF_008729295.1 Plectropomus leopardus | reverse complement strand
GAGAGACCTCAGCGTCTCTCTCTCTCTCTCTCTACAGCTGAGTCAGCTTCTGTCCAATCATCTGAGAGCATCGCCTCCCCTCCCCCACTCTTCATCCTGCTGCCTCTCCTCTTCCTCTCCTCTCTGACTCTCACAGTGACATCATGTCGGATCAAACAGGAAGTCCTGGCAGCTGGCGTCACATCATAGACATACATACGTAGACGCCACAGTCAATACATGCTGTGAGTCCCTGCGCGATACGATCGATAGAAGAAACTTTATTGATCTCCGCAGGGAAATTCATGTATCCAGCAGCTCAAAAAACACATAACAGTTAATAAATAAATACAATCAGAGATTATAAATAAACACAAGAACAAGTTAAGAGCAGCATACATCTTAAAAAAGCAGCACAATTATTGCACTCGACCCGGTCCTGATGGGGCTGGGGGGGTTTAGAGGTGTTTAAAAGCCTGATGGCTCACCGAGCCGCTCCCCCTAATAATAAAGATACGATAACGATCGCATTTAGGGTTATACTTTAAGTGTTTAACTAATTTTAATAATGATTAACATAACATTAACATAAAGTCAATTCAAAGAAACAACCGGTAGTCAGATTTAAACAGTCACACATCTTATCTGACTATATTTCTAAAAATAGATGCGAATCATCCACAGTTCAAACTCAGATCGTGACATGTGGTTTGTCCAGGTGGTGTAGCCGTAGCTTTGTGTTTTGCACATGCTCGGCTCACATCACGCAGGGACTCACATCGAGTGTCAACAGCCACATTGACTGTGTCAGCCCGTAGCGTGCAGCGATGGCGAGACCTGCCTGCAAACACGGGGTTAAATTACAAAGCCAGTTCAGCCGAGCCTCTTTTTTCCCTTCTCCACCGGGATCATAAGATGAGGATGAACACCGTCAAATATAGATTATATTTTGTTAGATAACAACATGTTGCAGATTTGGGAAATGATGATTATTCCACCTGTTTTTCGAGTTCGACTCTTGGACTTTAGCTCGCTCTGGAGTTTTTGGAAATGTTTGTCATCAGCTGAGCTGTGACCAGAGCTAGTAGCTTAAAAATACAGTGGTAGTGTGTGGATGTAAAAGCTAAATCTGTATATGGAAAATCTTTTTGTTTTTTATTTAGTCTGGGAAACTCCACCATCTCTAGAAAACATCAGCACAAGTCGGCCAGCGGACTCAACAGGGACTAGAAAACGAGTCTGTAGATCGTTACTAAGTTTGGACCTACTTTCTGGAGTAGTAAACTAGATTTCATTATCATCAGGTTACATCTGGATTCTACTGACGTCTACTGACGTAAGATTTATTTCAAATGTAAAGTGCATTATAAATAAAATCTATTGTTATTATTATAAGTGATGCTGACAGACTTCATGTGCCTTGGCCTTTAGCGCATCTTACAGCTCTTTGTCTCTGTAGGACATAAAGTTCAGCTTTTTCAGAGGTCCTCACTTGGTGGTTGTAGCGTGATAGTCCACTGTTAGTATTATAGGATTGTGTGTGTGTGTGTGTGTGCGCGGGCTCTGTCTCTCTGATGTTAGCGTGTAGCTGCTGATGAATAAATCATGTGGAAGGAATAAAAAGCTGCTCCTGACCTGAAACACGAAGCCTCTGACATGAACATGGCGTGTTGATCTGAGATTGTTTTCTTCAGATGGAGTTTAGGACTCTTTCAGAAATTAAAAAAACAAACAAAAACCTAGCTCCAAAATTAATTTCAGAATTTTGAGTTCTCACATTGAATTCACAGTTTTCTTTATAAGTCTGTTTTCATGAATTTCTCCTATTTTTCTCCAAACTCTCCATGGATCAGTACACACTGTGAAAACACAAGCAGTACAATCATAAGAAAGCAGTAAAAAAGACAGAAATATAAACAGTAAGCGTTAAAAATGAAATAAAAGAAGATATAAGTAGACAGAAAACAGGCACAGTTCATCATTCACTGATGTTGAGTGTTGACAGTAAACAGTGAAAATCCAAAAATCAAAAAATAAAAAATAACTAATATTGTAAATGCAACTGGCTCCAAATATCAGTTATTGGTCTCATTAATTGCTAATAATAATATCGGCCCTGAAGAAACGATATCGATAAGCTTCTTTACTTTCACTGATAAAATGTGAAATCTGTTTGTTTAAACATTTTTAACGACAGTTTGAGGATCTCTTGACTAAATTCATAAAACCAATAAAAGACGTCCCGCTGCCTCTGTTTGCTTTGACCTCAGTCTGCATGACGTTCAGTCCGTATTGATCACCGATCATCTCCTCTGTTATCAATGATTTTGTGTTTTACTTTCATCTCTTTACGTTTCAGTGTTTTTTTTTTTTTTGTTTTTCTTACAGTTCCTTTGGACTTATGATTTTGACGTGCATGCCTCCCGTTTCTCCATCATCTCCATGGTTACCCAGGGATGTGAGTGGTTTCAATAGCGACAGACGGGTCACACAGCTGCACCGCCAGCCGACCGCTCAAGTCTAACCCGAAACAAACATGTTAGTTACCTTCACTAATTAACCCTTTAAAACATGGACTGAAATCACTTTTCTTGCTGCTTTCAGACACCTTTTACAGTATTTAACCCTTTGAACTCTGAGCAAATTCATGTGATTTTTTCCCCCTGAAGAGCACAGGAAAAAGACAATGATCAACATGTTAAGAAATGTTCCACAAATTGCAAAAAAATGATTTAGATTAAATTATTATTTTCAGAAAGCTAGGGAAAACATTTAGGGGGAAAAATATAAATTATAATTATA
>NW_024670253.1:0-702 GCF_008729295.1 Plectropomus leopardus | reverse complement strand
TTTTATTCCACCAGAATGCATCAGAAAAATACATTCCCAAATGAATCCCCCACTGGGCACCACTGGAGACAAACATATTCAATTTAAAGTCCCCAATTTATTTTGAAAGTTTGTGTTGCTGCAGAAAAATGATGCCATCATTAAAAAAACAGCTTTGTTTTCACATTTCTATGAGTGAAAAGTGGAGAACAGACTTTGGTGGAAAAACAAGAACATAACTGTGGAGGAGGAGGATAACTACGTGTATTCGACTTTTTTCACAGATGAACAAATATGTTGTTGTGTCATAGGTCAGTAACATTAACTGTTGCTGTGTTTGAAGATGTTTTTTTTTTCATTTGATACCTGAGAACAAGAAATGTCCACAATCACAATCGCCAAAGATTTAATAATAACAATTACAATTGCCATAAACAACATCATAATAAAGATTTAAAATCACTAAGGGGAATGAGCAAATCTAGCTTGAGGGCACTTTGCAGTTCACTTAAAAGGTGCATTGTATCTGAAACCAGTTCTCCCAGGATTTCTGCGTACATGTGAAATATCTACACATTTAAATAATTACTAGACTAGTCACAGGATTTAAACAAGAAAAGAGCTGTGAGGTAGTTTGGAAACTCAAACAGTCATTTGCTGTACTATTTCTTCAGTATTATAGTATTCTTTTGTGTTTTCCATGAGGATTTCTATTCAACTGTG
>NW_024670252.1:0-335 GCF_008729295.1 Plectropomus leopardus | reverse complement strand
GTAATTTCACTGCTTTACCTTTACAATAACCAAGAAGAAGCACTAAACCAGCAACTCATGATTCTTGTGAAGTAAAATGACTGTTTTTGTGATGGAGTCTTGTGGCTCTGAGATAACGGCTTCAGTTCCCGATCAGAAAGGGCTGCCTGACTGCAAAAAGCGCTAAAACCTTTTTTTAGGTGGCGGCGTTTCAATGTGATGAGGGGGTTTTCTACCCGAAAGTTACTGGAAAAAATGTGATTTGGTCTTTAACCTAAAATCACAAGATAGGGTCAGTACCTTCTTGTCCCTTTTTCCGTGGTCAGAATACAGATTTCTTTACTCGTGCGGTCACT
>NW_024670251.1:0-564 GCF_008729295.1 Plectropomus leopardus | reverse complement strand
CTAACACTACCCACCCCATTCTGTCATGGGGCGGATATTTGTGTGGGTGGGTTGTATTGTTCTCTGGTGAAAAACTGCTCCCCCAGGATTAGCTCATGTAGTCTAATTGGGTTAGCCACAGAATGAGATTCAGTATGGATTAATGCATAGAGACGACACCATCACCGACGATAAACGACAGCGAAACTTTGCTGTTTATTCTGCCAAAAAAATAATGGGGCATCAGTTACTTGGGTGGCAGAAAAAAAGTGAGGACTTGAAAACACTAAATGTATATGGTGGTGGGATGTTATGAGAAATGGTGAGGCGTATACTGTGTCTTTAATTTGTTTTATTTATGAGATCTTTTGAAATACGCTATAATACTTTCACCCTTTGAAAGCTAAGCATACGAGCTTGATTTCTTTTAAAAACATGGGAGTAAGGCAATAAGCAACGAAAGAAGAAATTACCCCATAATTATCAGGAAATTAGTAAAAGAACAAGAAAAATACCCCAAAACAAAACAAAACAAACAAAAAAAGAGTTTAAAACATTCAACAAGGCAAACAAGACTTGGGAAAT
>NW_024670250.1:0-465 GCF_008729295.1 Plectropomus leopardus | reverse complement strand
TGATATTTTCCTCTGTTATTTGATAACTTTCTAATCATTCTCTCTCTCTCTCCTTTTTTTTTAAATCTAACTTTCAGGTCATCTTATTGTCACCTTTTGCAACTTTTTGGGGAATTTGCAGGACATTTCATTCCAAATTGCTAATTGACTTTTTCTAAGAAGTTGTTTTGAAGGAAATCAAACCAATTTTCTCACTTTTCAAATGTGTTAAATGCTTATGAAAGGGGCACAAGAAAACTGATGTCAATCCAGGTTTCAGAGGGTTAATTTCTAGTTAATATTTGTTGTTGCTTTTGACATTTTGGACACTAAAGAATTGATAGAATTACAGGTTTCAGCCCAGTTGATCATTTTACATCACATGTTCGAGGACATTCCTCATGCAGCGGGGAAAGGGCCTGCAGAAGGGGCAAACAGCAGGATGCGGCTCACTGGGAGCTCCTCACCATTTGAAGCATCACTCCT
>NW_024670249.1:0-502 GCF_008729295.1 Plectropomus leopardus | reverse complement strand
CCCCTCCATCCGGCTGAATGGAGAACGATCACTGGGTGTTTTTTTTTTCCTCCTTTACTCCCTTTCATCTCCATCTGGGGGACCATGAGATGTTCTTGTCCCCCCGCTTGTTGTGAGATGTGACAGCGGGGTCCATTCAGTGAGAAATTGGCTGCAATTAGTGCAATTATGCTGATTTTCACTTGTGTCCCATGCAGAACAGAGTTTTCGCTGTGCACAGAGACATCCCCGGGAAACTGCTGCAAAACAAAAACCCATCAATCAACAAAGGCCTTGAATGAAAGGCTCAACTGCAGATAATACCGGCCACATTCCATAATGACAGCGTTTAGTCAGCTGTGACCTATGCTGCGATGAGGGGCATGACATCTAGAGCTTCACTGATGAGGGGGAACATGCAGTAAAGACGGTATGAAGGACGGAAGGCCTGTGTGGCGGTAGTGGACATGTAGCTCGAGCATGAAGTGACGTTATCTGTGATGGTGGTTGGAGTTCAGCTCAT
>NW_024670248.1:0-926 GCF_008729295.1 Plectropomus leopardus | reverse complement strand
CAAGTCAGTCAGAGTCAAATTCAGACACCTCAGAGCAGCAGCTCGCTGAGGACAGAGCGTGCCAACCACAGCTGGCTGCCCCAACACGAATAAACATAAGCCAGCCAATCGGCAGTTTGTGTGGAGCGGCGAAGGCAAATTCAGGGGGACCACTGACTGTCAGAGGAGAGATTGAGATGATCTCAGATGAAGAAATCCTGAAGAACCGTGAATCAGAAGAAGGGATCCGGAGCATCCCGAGATTCCAAAACTACGAGCCAGGAAAACCCTCCAAGGTATCAACAGCCACTCTCAGACTGTTGTTGTAGGATGGCTACAATGCTAACGGTTTCCAAACACACATAAAAACAAATGTATCGTTGGAGAAATGTTCGCTCCAAGTCAAAACCAGGTTCAAATCCAGAATTTGAAAAGAAAATTGGTTTAAAAATGCTCTCACCTTAAAGGATGCACCTCGCTCTCAATGTGCGGTGTATCTAACAGCTGAGTAGACACGTACAATTCTAAATATACTCTCCAGTTACATATCACACAGGCGATAAATGGTATCAGCAGTATTTTTCAGATGACGGATTCAATAACCACATCCAAAAAATAATTGGGCTGGGTGTGCAAAGGCCTTAACCCTTTGTAAACTGAGCAAATTGGTTTGATTTCTTACAAAAACTTGAGATGAAGGCGATGAGCAAATTAACAACACCTGGCCCGAGAGAATTAGTGAGCAAGAAATTAGTAAAAAAAAAAAAAAAAAAAAAAAAAAAGTTACAAGCAATTACCTGAAAATAGAAAAAACAGAAAAGAAATTCTGGGGAAAAAAGTGCTGAAAACGGATAAAGTATATGTGTTTTTTTCTGTAACATTATTTAAAATTATTAATTTTAACAGTAAATTAGTATAGTTATCTGGACATATTTCCTAGTTATTTT
>NW_024670247.1:0-560 GCF_008729295.1 Plectropomus leopardus | reverse complement strand
TTTTTTCCATTGGATTTTGGATAAATACAGGAAATAAGCTCTGTGGTAAACAAACATTTATGATACCTAAGGTAATCTTCACAAATAGTTGCCACTTTCAGGATTTATAAAGCCCAAAAGTAGTTGCCAAGTAAAAAAAAAAAAAAAAAAAAAAAAAAAGAAAAGCTAATGCAGTTGCACAAAGCCATTTAAATAAATATATTATTATTGTAAAGCCGCGTTTGGCATGATGACATTCTGTAGTCTCATTAAGCCACCCGTTGAGACATACAAAAGCTTAAAAGTTTGCAAGGTATTAACTAAAATGTTTCATGTTATAGAACAAAACATGAAAGTCTCTTCAGCTGGTGTTAACCACAGACCTTATTTGGGCTTCTAACAAAAATCTATTAACTTTGAGAGGAGGGAACCAGAGGTTTGAGTTTGACTCATGACTGAAGTTATCTATAATGTCCTATCAATAACAGTGCATATGGAGCATTCAATATGACTTAAAAGATTAAATGAATGCGAAAACAAGTGCAGAACAAGGCCACTGCATTTATAAAATAATTATTTTG
>NW_024670246.1:0-379 GCF_008729295.1 Plectropomus leopardus | reverse complement strand
CTTTGAGGTACTTTTACTTTACTTGAGTATTTTAATGTACTGCCACTCAGTACCACTCAGCTACACTTCAGAGGGACATTCCACTACATTTTTATCTAAGTATATTGAGTTAGTTAACAAAGTAAGATTTTTGCAAAGAAACAAAAAACATGAAAATATACAAACAAAGATAAAACAATTAATCGATCAATAGAAAACTAATAGAATGTTTAAGTCATTTTTCATGCTAAAACACTTCATGGCTCCAGCTTTTCAAATATGAGGTTTTTCTTCATTAAAACTTTTTACTTTTAATACTTAAATACATTTTACTGATTGCACTTACACACTTCTAAAACTTCTAATACCACACTGTAAAAAAATATTCTGTCTTGCAAAT
>NW_024670245.1:0-530 GCF_008729295.1 Plectropomus leopardus | reverse complement strand
ATGCCTAATGTGAAAAGGATAATGCTTGTGTAGATGATTGCAGCATTTGTGCACTCTTGGGATTGTATCATTTTGCAGAGATTATATTTCTGCAGCAGATCATGGTTGATAGTAGTGGATAATAGAGGGGTTTGGATTGCCTAATCATTAAAGCTGACTTAACCTTAATATCATGATATGGGTTTGATGGGGATAATCCTGAGTATCTCATCAGAATATAGATGAAACATTTTTTTGTCCTCATATAACAGTGTTTTCTAAATACATACTTATGGGAGTTGCAAGTTTTCACGCAGCATTTTTTGAATATCGACTCATCCTAAGTGTTGGGTTCACTGCGGTCGCCAGCCAGCACCATGTAAATTCCCGTTTGATTTTCTTCATTTTATGTTAACTAGAAATACCTTAGCGATGACATCATCCAGTGTCAGGAGTTCACTGGTGATGTTACTCCCATGAGCAGCTGTGGAATGTACATTTACTTAATTCGAAGTAGTTGTACTTTACTTGAGTGTTTTCTTTTCATGTTT
>NW_024670244.1:0-524 GCF_008729295.1 Plectropomus leopardus | reverse complement strand
CGGGAGGCAAAATAGGAAAGTACAGTTTATTTTCACTTGTTTTTTTTCCTCCAAACTTACGAAAGTAATTGCTGAGATCTCAGAATGCACATTGCTAAAGATAGTTTTAAGGGCAAAAGAATGAGCTTTCAGACAATCATCCCAACTGTAAACAAAGACGAAATAATTTAGGAGACATCATCGGGTATATTTTCTCTAACTTTGAGACTACAAACTTTCAAAAGACAGCCTGTATTAACAACATTTAGAGGATGTGTTTAAAAGTTTTACTAAAATGGGAGTTCAGCAGTTAGCTGCGATCAAATGACATTATGGGGTTATATAATACCCAGCATTCTCCAAGTGTGACCCAGTGCTAGGAATTAACTCTTTGAAATCTGAGCAAATTGACTTGATTATTCTCAAAATGTGTAAAGATATGAAAAGACATAGATCTGCACACCAGAAAGCTCCCCTTAAAGGTTTTTATTCTGCAAAAAAAGTTACTTTTTGTGCCAAAAAGCTCTTCCTCAGACTTGATTATT
>NW_024670243.1:0-3219 GCF_008729295.1 Plectropomus leopardus | reverse complement strand
ATATTTATTTTATCTGTATTCATCACCTAAAATGAAACAAACAAATAAATCTCAAAATATTTCATAATATATTTCTATAAAAATCACATAAAAAATCCAGGAAAGAAAAATTGCCGACATGCCTTCCAAAACCGCAGGCCAAAAGGTTTGGAAGGCATATTTTCTATAAAAATCACCAAAAATGTCATTTCGTTTATTGAACACGACACATTTCCAGGATTTTTTTCCAAAGCTTTCTATGATTTTTCCTTGTTCCACATCTTTTCCAGGCCTGAAAAATGCGATCGTGACATTAAATGACTTTTCCAGGTTTTCCCTGACTGTACTGCGTGTTGATTACAGCTGAGTGGTTAATCTGTCGGTGCACTTTGGTCCGTCAGAAAAGATAACAGCGGCTCTTATCATCGTCCTCCACTTTCAGACTGACTTTTATCAACAGTGGCTCTGAGAACGTCAGAGCAACAGAAACACAAAAAAACTCTCCAAAATGTCCGAAACTCAACAAGAAGAAAAGGAGCGCTCAGATCTTTGATTCAAGTCAACAAGTAATATCACAGTGTGATATCAGTACTATATAGTGTGATACTACTACTACTATATGTATATATTTATACATATATTTATGTGGAGATTTAGTTATTGTTTCTTTTAAAGGTTTTGGCATTTTTTCTCCTTTTTACAAATTAAAAAAAGTCACATATATAGCAACACTTGTTTGTAAATTTTTGGTGATTCTTATACATTTCTTCAAAATTGGAGAATTGTTTTACATTAATTTAAAAGCATGTTTTTATTAAAAAGTTGTTTTTACTCCTTTTTAAATTCCTTATTGTGATACAAGTAAAATTAGTCCTGCATTCAAAATTTGAGTAAAAGTACAACAACAGTATTTTTAGTTTACTTTCTTTCTTTAACTTCCTGATAACCGTAATTCTGTGTTTTAGTAGTTAACAGTATTTTAAAGGTCATTTCAGTGATTTTCTGTTGTTTCTGTCGGTGACCCTTTTTTTTGTTTTTTAAAGAGATCCCTGCCTGTAATATTTGCTGTTTCATCTCCTGCTGGTTTACGGAGAGTTTCCCTCTTCCTCTGTTCATCAGAAAAAAAAACGAAAACACATCACTTCCTGTGCAGCAAGACCGGAGGAACTGTGCAAGACGGAGAGTGTTTACATCTCGGAGAACTTTTCTCCCGAGGATCGACTTCCTGATGAGACAGACTCACAGAAACTCTGACGGACGAAGAAACAGACGCCTGTGATCCCACCGCCATGCAAAAACGAAAATCTTTAATCGCTCAACAAAGAAAATCATCCGCTTTACTGCGTCTGAAATGTGAGAATTTGATGTTTATGACGACACAGTGAATATGTTGGACCAAAACTTAAGACCAACCTTTACTGACAAGCTTTTAACTCAACTCTGTTTTATTGATTTATATTTTATCTTATTCTACTTTACTTTCAGGATGATCTTTTATAGTGTATCTTTCTGATCTAATCATATTTTTACTGTTTAATCTTTAAGTGTTTTACTATCTTATTTTAGCATATTTCACTGAGTTATCTTTTCTTATTTTATTTTATTTCATTTCAATGTATTTTAACATTTTAACCTTAGCTCCAGTGTTTCCTCAGTGATGAAACGATCATCAGCACTGTCCATCGATCAGACACCATTAACCAGGTCAGGTCAATAAATTGATATTTTATTGGTATTGTGACGTGAGTTTAGAGATCACCTTTGTATTTGGATATTCTGAAGTGTTGTTTTTTCCTGTTTTTTAAGGCTGAATTAAAGTGGTGTCATTTTCTGAACTTACCAGAATGTATTAGCCATAATATCCACATTACTGATGATTATTTATCCAAAATTTTCATTGCAGTTTTGATTGAGAAATGGCATAAATGAATACTGTGGGTGTCTATATATAATAATAAATTGTCGCTAAAACACTCACAAAATGTTTTTAACATGCTGCTAAACCAGAAGTGTGATTTCTTTGTCTATTTGTTCTTTTATTGATCGATATTATTTTGATCAGGATTGTTCCTCCCTCTGACTCGTGAATCTTCTGCTGTTTGACAAAAGGTTTTCAGATTCTGATTACACATATCGATTAAACTAAGGTTGCAGATCATGAGCACTTTTCCTAACTGATCATTGGTTACATTCATAATCAATCAATGGATAAATCGATTATTTGAAAAACATAAAACTTTGCTGATTAAGAAACAATGACAAATGTGATTTTTCCTCAGTCAAAGCTGCATATTCCATAGACACTGACAGCACTGTATTAATGAAATTTGATCGAATAATCAATTAAATTTCACCTGTTTGATTAAATTCTTAATGACCAATTAACTGAGAGCTGATTAATTGTAATTGGTACAATTACACAACAACACAATAAACCTTCTAGTGTCTTCAACTTTCAATCAGAAGCAGAAATTAGCCTTTTAACTTGAAAAAAATTGACTTTTTTGGAACAATAATTGGGGATATCAACTGATATGTTCATTTTTATCACAATAACATTTCTAGCTCTATTTCCCAGTCCGTCTAAAAACATTTTACAGCCATTTTTAAGTCCTATACTAATAAGATTTTGGAAAAAGTATCATTTAAACATACATTTGAAAAGGCTGGGAGGTCGCTCATCTCCTGGAAAATAAGAAACTTTGCTCACTTTGCTGTTATTTCTTTTATCTGTGGTGTTAAAAAGCTGCTGATAACTTTCCGGACACATGACCTGAGACCACGTAGTTTTTCCCCCTCACACCGTCCTGTTCCCAAACCCTCCAGGAGCTGTTCCCAGACTTTCCCAGGCCGTCCCTCTTGTACTCAGGAGGAGTGAAAACTATTTTCTCAGCTCATCGCAGCTGCGTCCAAACACACGAACGCTCTGAGGAGCTCTCAGAGGGGAGAGATTACAAACCACAGAGCCGTCCAGGGTAATAATCAGAGTAATAACAGAGAAACCTGCAGCTTCAGCGACAGCTCAGCTGCTCTCACACGGCACTTTGTGCCAACGGGCCACGCTCGCTCTCATTCCCAAATGTCAGCCTCGTGTGTGATACGGGCTGCAAAAAGGGGCAATTACTGCTCCTCATTTATCTTAAAAGTGCCGATATCTCCTCTGAAGGAAAACTGCTCACAACAAACAAACAAGAGGGCGACACATTTACCAAGATCGACACAGAATAAAGATCTGGCTCA
>NW_024670242.1:0-619 GCF_008729295.1 Plectropomus leopardus | reverse complement strand
TGTAGGCTCTCATAGCGATGACTTCCTGTGAACGGCACAGATTGCAAAAGCGAGCTACTGCCAAGTCCAAGGACACAGCTTCACCGATAAAGGCAAAGTTCCCCTCCTGGGAGCGGCGAACGCCCTCCTGAGTGCTGGAAACGAAGCTCTTCTTACGCTCCATGTGCTGGTACATACGCTGGTGCAGAGGGTTGGTGGAATGCTGGGTAGCAAAACAATGCAAAATAGAAAAAAACGTGTTAATCATCTCACATGCTCAGCGCTATATTCTGAGCGTGCAAGAGAATATGTTTTTCCATTCAATTCTATGAGCCTGTCTCTGACATTATGAATCAGCTGTAATGATTGATGAATGTGCCTTAAAGAAGAGCATGGTGGATCCAGCCTCCAAGGTGCCATAGTCAATCACATCCTGGTTGGCAAGGTCCTCGAAACTCTCGATGGAGACGTGTTTGTGGTTGGAGTGCAGCATGGAGCTGAAGTTGCTGAAGTAGCTGGCCAGGAGCAGCACAGCAAACAGCCACCAGATGGCGCTGACCAGACGTCCAGATAGGGCTTTGGGGTGAGGACCTGCACCTGAGGGGACAGAGACAGCAGCTGAGTGGCTGCAGTGCTGCAG
>NW_024670241.1:0-711 GCF_008729295.1 Plectropomus leopardus | reverse complement strand
TTATGAGTTTTATTTGGTTTTTGTTTGATTTAAATATCACCAAAATAACATTATTTATCACAGCCAGAAACTGTAAAAACAAAAATTATTGTTGGATTTCAATTTTCTATGTCCTTTAACACCTCGTGTTTTATTAAACAGGTTCTTGAAACAAATTTCTCCTGTAATCCCTCAATCTCTAAACTGTACCCTCGCTACTTCACGCTGTAAGCTTGTTGACAGAAAGCCAGCCAGTCAACACGTCTATAACTGTGTCCGAAATTATTCACTTATTCACTACTCCTGACTCACTCTATCGTGAGCTCATCTGCAATTTAAAAATACACATTCAGACTTTTACTTGCTTGCATTGCTGTCGCACATTAAAATAATGCCATATAATCGGCTGCTTGTGGTCAGTCTATAAGAAAATACTGACATGAATATTTGTGTAATATACTGAGTGTACTTTCCCCAAATTAATACTTTGCAGCCGTTTGTGTTGAGATGCGTGACATTAAACATGACATTTTACTGTCAAACGGACGGGAGGAGAGAGAGCAGCCTGTCCTACAGACGTAAGTAATTTTCCATTAAATATTCTACATATTAAAATTTGTTTTACCAGTTAGTCATGTATCAACATGTTGATATAATGTGTGACGTTATGCATTACACCACTGCAGCAAAAATCATGACTAGTAGTAATATTAGTGTTATTAGCCCTCTTTT
>NW_024670240.1:0-347 GCF_008729295.1 Plectropomus leopardus | reverse complement strand
CTTGTACTACTTGTGTAATGACAGTTGATAATTTTGGCAAAAAAAAAGTATGTTGCACAACAGAAAAACACATTTGAGGAAAAAAGTACATGTAAACCAACCACTGATGTGTTTTAAAGAGGTACAGTATGTCTGTTTTATGCTTGTAACAGTGTCAAAGTTAACTTTCAGTGCTTGTTAATGTGTTCCTGAACGGCTGGAAGCCTTGTTGTCTCAGACAGGCGAGCGGCAAGAAGAGCTGCTCCTCTGGAGGAAACTGGTCCCACTGCGTCCACGTCCAACCTGGGAGGAAGAGAATCCTGTATTATCAGCTGCTCTGGTGGGTATGAATCTATTCCATTTTAAAC
>NW_024670239.1:0-498 GCF_008729295.1 Plectropomus leopardus | reverse complement strand
CTAGTTAGTTTGCAGATTCAGAGTATTTATACAAAATATAGAGCAACTTATAAATTGTGATGTATTATTATTATCATTATTATTAAAGGTGAATCTCTCCAGCAGTATATCAAGTAGTTAAATTAACTCCAACTCTACCAGCTTCACATTAGTGATCCTTACACATGAATGCATCACTACTACTACTACTACTACAACTACTACTACTACTTCTCATGATAATAATAATAATATTTGTATCATTTTGACATGCGCCACTGTCTTTAACTTCTACATTAAATACACTGTGATGTGAATGTTTTTGTATTTCCAGTCAAGTCAGCTTTTGAATGCAGGAATTTTACGTGAAACAGAGTACATTTATACAGATGTAATTCTCCTTTTACTGAAGTACAAAATCTTAGTACTTCTTCCACAGCCAATGGACATTAACTTTTATGAGAAATTTCTCCCGCTCAGTAGTGTGTCTCAGTCACATATGATTCTGCCTAAAGACAT
>NW_024670238.1:0-410 GCF_008729295.1 Plectropomus leopardus | reverse complement strand
ATTGTGAATGGAGCGATATATGTGATATTACAGACATATTTTTCCAACACCAGCAAGCAAACAAAAACTGGTTGTGTTTTAGTGAGTCATTGCTGTTTTTCCAGCAACAGGTTTAGAAATGAAAATGTTTTTATCTGAGAAATTGCTCATTTTCCTGCTGAGAATCTGCCCCTTAAACCACGCATTTAAACCAAAAACATAATGTTTTCCTAGCCATAACCAAGTGGTTTTAAAAAAACTTAACCACACGTATAACACAGCCTCATTGAATCATACATTTTGAATGTATCATCTACATCATAATGGGAAAATATTATGTATCTGTGGTTTGAAGAAATATTCAATGCCAACATTCTCCTGGCAAATTTACTGAAAATGCTCATCCCAAGATTCCAGCTCCCAAAATAATA
>NW_024670237.1:0-516 GCF_008729295.1 Plectropomus leopardus | reverse complement strand
AACATTACAGGTTTATACAGGAGAACTTGTTGCACAAGTACGGAAAGGGAGAATGACCAAACTTCTGCTTAGCGACATGCGCAAAGCGCAGAGACGATGACAGCGACAGAGCTTCTTTGGTAAGAGGATAGCAGACTGGTAAAAGTGTTGGCTGAGAACCCTGAGGCAATGATACTCAATTAACGCCCCGCGGGCCTAATGTGGCCCCAAAATAAGGTGGCATTTGGCCCACAACCATTCTAATTTAAAGTGTTTCTCACAGGAAATGTTTTTCATTAAAGCTACCAGAGTGCATAAAAAGCGTCAAAATAGAGCTTGTTTATAATTTAAAAAAGGAAAGAAAGAAAGAAAATGTGCCAGTGGAGAATCCCCACAACCCCTAACAGAGGTTGTAGCTGAGCGGCTTATGTCCTTAAATCCTAGAAACGTCCTAAAGTCCTATAACTGTCGCAAAATCCTGGAAATGTCCTGTAGTCATAGTAACTGCCTAAACATTATAAAGTCCTACAGTGTTTT
>NW_024670236.1:0-575 GCF_008729295.1 Plectropomus leopardus | reverse complement strand
ATCCTGTCTCTGCTGTCATGTCCGCTGAGGCTCCGTTTGAGCTCTGACTTGGTTGACGTGTTGAGACTCCCTCATCCTTCTGATATTTTTGATGTAACATGAAATGCTGCACGATGTATGATTCCAGTTTTAGATACAGAAAATGTTGGAAATCAAATTTATCTCTGACCAACTCAATCGCCAGAATGAAGAACTGGCATGGTATGTTTCTGCAAACCACGGATATCTTACACTTGTATGTGACAAGAAAGCAAGAAGTTGAAATATTTGCATTTCAGCGATGATGTTGGTCAGGTGTAGACAACAACAAACACTGGACAAAGTCAGCTCATACACTGCATTGCTTTAGAAATGATGATATGATACAAATAAAACGTACGAATGTAACCAATCTGTGTTTTGCAGAAACTCACAAGCATTTTCTTCTGGTGACAGGACTGCAAATGTAAAAAAAAAAAAAAAATACATATACAGAATTATACAGTTTTTCTTGTTGTTTTGTTAAATAGCCTTTCTTGAAGGAAATAAGTCACGAAAGTAGGGAAGTGAATATACAAACAAGCAGACAGACAAAA
>NW_024670235.1:0-790 GCF_008729295.1 Plectropomus leopardus | reverse complement strand
TGAAAGAAACACTACTCTGCTGTGACAGGCATGCCTTCAAAGACTATATTGTTGTATCTGATGATTCATATCTGTGTTTGGTTTTAACCAGACTGAAAAGGTGCCTCCCTGGATACAACACATACACTGTAACATTTAACAGTCTTACCTGTGAAATCAGAACTGAAACGAAAATTCTCATTAGAAGAAATTCTAATTTTTGTCTCTAACATTTATAAATGTTAAATGATTTTTATTATTTAGTAATATAAAAAATAACAGTACCGAAAACCTTAAAACAAAAGAACTTCCAATCAAAAATGTATGTCAGTGTCAAAAGGTCTTTGTAAAAACTCAGGTATGCACGACAAAATCAATTAAAAAAAAATTGAAACAAACATAAAAATGAAAATAAGAAATTCCAGGTCACATCTAAGGTCACATGGGGTTGCTTTTCATTTTAAGTTTAAATGCCATTAGTGTAATGGGTGCCAAAGTTCCTCTGTTGTCATCTTGTGTCACATTATTTTATAAATGTCTGTGTTAACATTGTGTTGCTCAGATCTGTATGAGGACTCACAAATCAAATAAAGAAAGCACCACCACACAAACAGCAACTGGGCAGGAATTCTTTGCTAATGACTATAATGGATTCTGTTCTTTTAAATGAACTACATCCTCTACTGCTGATGTAGCTGAGTAGACATGAACAGCCAGATAGCTGGATGGAAATAAATGCGCATCATTGTGCGAGTCAATCAGAGACAGTCAGAAATATAGCCATATAGACAGAAAGGTACACAGCCAGGTG
>NW_024670234.1:0-242 GCF_008729295.1 Plectropomus leopardus | reverse complement strand
ATAGATGTTTTTATGTAGTTTTGCTGCTGTGACACACGAACCCCTATGAGTTTTGTATTTTTTGTTCACAGCTGAGGCATGTGAGAAAAACAAAGTTTTCTTGATGAATTCAACATAGTGTGGAGGTGGGTCATTTTTATACAAATGATCATTTGTGGGAAAAACTATTTAAGTTATGGGTGATTTTAGGGGAAAATGAGGTGTAGTCATCTATAGTTAGTCAAAATACTAAAAACACTGCT
>NW_024670233.1:0-524 GCF_008729295.1 Plectropomus leopardus | reverse complement strand
CGGGAGGCAAAATAGGAAAGTACAGTTTATTTTCACTTGTTTTTTTTTCTCCAAACTTACAAAAGTAATTGCTGAGATCTCAGAATGCACATTGCTAAAGATAGTTTTAAGGGCAAAAGAATGAGCTTTCAGACAATCATCCCAACTGTAAACAAAGACGAAATAATTTAGGAGACATCATCGGGTATATTTTCTCTAACTTTGAGACTACAAACTTTCAAAAGACAGCCTGTATTAACAACATTTAGAGGATGTGTTTAAAAGTTTTAATAAAATGGGAGTTCAGCAGTTAGCTGCTATCAAATGACATTATGGGGTTATATAATACCCAGCATTCTCCAAGTGTGACCCAGTGCTAGGAATTAACTCTTTGAAATCTGAGCAAACTGACTTGACTATTCTCAAAATGTGTAAAGATATGAAAAGACATAGATCTGCACACCAGAAAGCTCCCCTTAAAGGTTTTTATTCTGCAAAAAAAGTTACTTTTTGTGCCAAAAAGCTCTTCCTCAGACTTGATTATT
>NW_024670232.1:0-2330 GCF_008729295.1 Plectropomus leopardus | reverse complement strand
TTTGCTGTTGTTTTTAAATTATGGACAAAGTCAGCTATATTTATAATTCTCTTAATTTATATATTTAAGTTATAGGAAAACATATTTTTAGTACTTTCTTCTTTGAAATATGCAAATGTGTATTTATATTAGCACTCTTTTTTCTTTTTCTTTTGGGGTTAATTTTAAGGTCATTTATGCTGATTGCTTTCTCTCCATGTTTTTCTTTTTTAAGAAATCAGGTTGCTCGAGTTTCAAAGGGTTAATGCCTGAGTCACCTTTGGGTAAAATCAGATCTCGGGCTCTCGGTGTGTTTTCTGAGTGTGTTGCGGCCCCTGGATGGCAGCAGAGATCTATGAAGCTAAACTCAGCTCAGAGAGACGACGCTCGGAGGAGGAGGCTGCTGCTGCTTTTCAGAGCATGAAATTCAGCTCTCAGCTGCAGCCGGCCCTCTGCAGGCCGGACCGACCGAAACTAACCCGACTCACAGCAGCCAAACCACAACAAGAGAATCACAGGAATCTGAAGCCAGCCTAAGAAATGCATTTTCACCATGAAAAATATCCAATAACCACAATAAATCTGTTTTAATAAGAAATCTGTGAGCTTTGAAGTGAGGTGTTGGCATATCGCACAGCCAGCAGCTTCCTCTGATCAGCCGGACTAAACAAAAAGTGATTAAGAGCATTTTTTTAAATAATGAATTTTGGAAACACACTTTGAGTTACTTACGTGTATTTCCTGGTGAAGCTTCGGGACACGAAGCCGTGCTCGTCCTTCCTCTCCTCATGTTTGCCTAAAGACACAGACGACATTGTTTTACTGAAATGTGAATTTGAAAAAAAAGTCATATTCAAGTATGCCCTAACATGTCATAATATAACATGCTATAAAAGTGTCTGAAACAGCTCAGACTACAGTATGCCATAAAAATCATCATACAGTTCATAATGGGATGACTTAAAAAATGCCACAGTGAAGTAATGCATAAAAATGTACGAAAAATGTTATTGTATATTTGTTAGTATATTTGTGCCGTAAAAAAAAAATTGAAAAAAAGATGTCATACTATATTAAGACTTCAAAAAAAGTGTCATAGTATATTTTGCCCTATACATGTCATAGTATTGTATGACATAAAATGTAAAAAATATATTAAATATGTCATAGTACAGTATGCCATAAAATCTATAAAAAAAAATTAAATATTAAAATATACTATAACAATGTATGAAAAATGGCACAGAATACTGTATCATAAAAAAAATAAAAAATATAATTGTATAGTACGTCATAAAAAAAGTGCTGGTAAAGCATGCCATTAAAACGGTCCTATTATATTATATATTTTTTTAACCGGCTCCTGGCTCTAAATTTACAATATATCCACGATTATTTTAGGACTTATGGAGTTTTATATAAACTGCACAATTTCTTTGAACAAGAAAAGCCGAACAAACATATGGCGACTCCAGGAAGTCACAGAGCCGTCCAGGAAATAGTCGGGCCCTTCCAGTCTTTCTGCAGCAGAGCGGTTTCAGTCTTCACACCAAACTCGCCAACAACGTAAACGAGCATCTTTCCCTAAAATGTCACGACACGATTATTTACCTCATGCTGTGTGTGTGTGTGTTTGTGTGTGTGCGTGCGTGTTTGTTAGTGATGCATGCAAACAATGACGGTGCTATTTTGTGCCTGCGGAGCCTCTGTGGTGGTATTTTTGTCTCAGAGGACCCTCAGCCGTCCTCATCAGGCTCTGTCACTCTGTCATCAGCGCTGAGACGCCTGGCTGTGATGCCCAAACGCTCGAAACGCGGCTCTAAATACTCTGATGTGTTTGTTATGACAACAGGCCGATAAACGTCTTCAGGGAGCTGTCCTCTTTTCAGCAGGACGACACGGCTGCTGCGACGGGTGGTCGTCTGCACGAAGAGGACGGCTGCATTCAGAGGGTACACTCTGCACAAACTCTGTTCAGCCAGCTTTAACCCTTAAATGGGCAAGCACAATAAATATTTTGGAAAATTATTGCTGTTTTCTAAAGCTAAAATGACAGATTTTCACGTTTTTGTTTTGTTTGTCAAAATGTGACCTTTAGTTTTCAATTTACCTTGAGACATCCAAAATCCCAGAATTGTCCTAAAGTCCTGTTTTGCATACAAGTGTTTCTTTTAAAGTGAAAAAATGAAACAATTGTTATTTGTTTGTGGTTGTTTTTTCCTGCTTTTTTCCCTTTTTGTCTAATATTCTTTTAATCTTCTTTTAATTTTTTTCCTTAAGATATTTCTTTTTAATATTGACTAATTTCTTGTTAACTTGCTAATTGTTGAGTATATTTTTTTAATGCTACT
>NW_024670231.1:0-496 GCF_008729295.1 Plectropomus leopardus | reverse complement strand
GTCTAAACTAGCTAATAGAGACTTTACATTGGATGCACATATTACAACGCACACTGTATACTTGTGAAGAAAAAAAATTACCAAGAAAATATGGAATGATTCATTTAACTGAATTTTTTTTCGATAGTTCAATAATATTTTTGTAGTTTATGTAAAATAAGCATAAAAAAATTTTAAGCGATTGATAACTATTTTACCCAAAAAGAAATAAAAGATAAAAATGAGTTTGCCTTTTTGCGGGCATTAGCAAATGGCACTACCTTCTTCTTTGATCACAGTGGTATTTTTAGGTGGCTGGGGCCCCACTGCCCGCACTGTCTATATTTACGCCCCTGGAAGGAGCACAAAAAGAGATATGTTGCCTCAGGTTTCAAAGGGTTAAAACAATCTAATGTCCCGGTTTATAACAGACGTCCAGCATCCTGGTGAGTGACACCGACAGGCGACTGCAGCTCCGCTCAGGTCATGTGACCCTGTCATGTGACTCTCACCTGGC
>NW_024670230.1:0-477 GCF_008729295.1 Plectropomus leopardus | reverse complement strand
TATGTAAATCAAATGATAAATTGTGTTACCTGTTACCCTTTATTCTGGGGCACTGTGCCCACATCCAACAGCTTACGTAGAGGAAACAAGCATTTACAGGCTGTAAAGAAAGAAGCGAGGAGAGAAAGAAAGACTGTCACAGTCAGTATTAGCAGTACAATATCACAGCTTGTTAAACATCCTTTTCTGAATCTCTCATTTGTGCTGGTGAGTTTGGCACACATCAAACCAAACATTACTTATTTTAAACAAAATGCAACTTTCAAAGTTATTCACACATGGGTGGACTATGACATAATACGCCCCTTGGCACAGATGTGCAGTGTGTCCTGCCCCTCTGTAGGAGCATAAAAAATTGTAAAAAAATGCATAGCTTTAGAAAATTATTTTTAAAAAAGCAAGAGAAAACTGTCTGGGGGAAAAGGAAATGGTAACAATATTCATATTTATCATAAATATATATATAACTTTAGGTTA
>NW_024670229.1:0-824 GCF_008729295.1 Plectropomus leopardus | reverse complement strand
TCACAACCAAATGCAGTAATGTATAGGAACAGCTCTCTTAGAGGAATTAGAGGTGTTGTTTTAGTCACCATACCTTACCAAGAGATGCATAAAAACAAGGAACTGCTTTAGGAACATCCTGTCACAATTGCAAATGTTCCAGTCGTAACCTCCTCAGGAAAGCAGTTGGTGTTAAAGCATGCAGTCGATACGGAAAAATCATTGCGCCCACTTTTTATTTGCAAAGAGAACTTGACTTTGGACAAAAGCATCTGCCAAATCAATAAATGTAAATTTAATGTAAATTCAACTCCTCCAACAATTTGAAAGAAGCCAGAACAAAGAACGGTTATTTTGGCTATAACAATGGAGTCTATTGACAGATTGTTTCGAAATATAAAACAGTCCATTGGATTTATAAGGGGAAATTGAAATTATTTTATTGTTGACTCAAATTTGTCTGCTATGTTTAAACAAGAGTAACAAAAACAGTTTGATATATTTGTTTGGTTTTTTTTGGATACCTGTGCCAAAATGTTACATCTAAAATACTATCACTGCCAATGCAGTGCCTAAATCCATAATTAATTAAAAAATCAAAATAACACATAAAATGACAGTCAGCATCATGAAAGACCGCCTTTTTTTTCTGTGAAGGCAAATGCGCACTTGAATTTGAACAATATATTACCTCTAAAATGTTTAATGTATACTGAAATATATAAATTTAAATAAAATACACTATTAACAAACATACATAAAACATTCACATATTAAATAAAACCTAACCAAACTACAACAATTGAACACTAAATGGCACTAAATTTAACACTAATATGGCACTA
>NW_024670228.1:0-927 GCF_008729295.1 Plectropomus leopardus | reverse complement strand
GGGACGTCGCTGTGTTTTTAATCGTGATTGTGCCAAGAAAAGCAGTTTTTTTTTACAGAGACATTCTATGTTTTCTGCCGGGATAGTGTCACACAAAGAGTTATTTTTTACCAAGATATCTCTGCTCCTTCCACCGAGACGGTGCCAAGATCAGATTTTTTTCTTTTAAACTGAGATAGCGCAGTGTGTCCTGCGAGGATAGTGCCGAGGAAATAGCTTGTTTTTTTATCAAGGCTGCTTCCTGCTTGGATAGTGCCACTGAAAGCAGCTGCATTTTACTGAGACACTGCTGCGTTTCCAGCCGTGATTGTGCCCAAACATTATCGGCATAACTTGGAGGTTTTTGTACCTAAACCTACAAATTGTAACAAATCCAAGGTATGCAGAAATCTACAATGGCAGCATTTTCCTTGCACTTGGTTAAAAAAAAACAAGCGACACCTAAATATTGAAATGTAGAACAACAGAAGCACAAGTAGAGGAGAGCACTGCATGTAGTTTGCTAACATTAGCCACAATGAAGGCAATCGCATTAACTCCCCCTCGCCCAAGTTTATTAACGTGAATGCATTTTACTGTTAATGACTTTTAAATTTTAATTTAAAAAAAGTTACATAGTCTCCCTCTAATATACACAATTTTTTTCATATTTTCCACCTATAAGAATAAACTTAACTCACCGTCTGACATGTCTGTAGCAGTGTGACACCCGAATGAGTCTGTGCTAATAATCTCTTGAAGTTTGAGAGGTTTTTTTTTGGTTCACCCAATATCCTGTCCCCTTTCTCAATATGTTACTGAATGCGCCCGCGTCATCAAATGTTACTGCAGCAATACAACTTCTACCAGAAAGACATTTTGCCAAATCACAGTCAGCGTCAATAATTAATGATGGCTTCTTTTTAAAATAGACTCATAGAAATACAT
>NW_024670227.1:0-753 GCF_008729295.1 Plectropomus leopardus | reverse complement strand
TAGTTAGTTTGGTTGGTAACTTAGTTTTCGTCCTTGCTTTGTACCATCAAAGTTGGTGTAGTCAAGGGCTGCAGGTTGAGCGCTACCCGGTGCAGCAGGACTCCTCTCACTGTAGCACATCAGGTCATCATCTTCCTCCATGTCCAGCTCCAGCCGCAGCTTACTGCTCAGCCAATCACCAAGGAGAGCTTGTGCTGCAGGAAGCAAGCAATCAGATACTATTGTTCAGCCTGCAGCTGCTGCACAGGCTCAACTCTATTATATAGGTAACACTTCTCAAGAGACACTCCTGTTATTTTTTTAATGGGCTGACCTACCTTCACTGTAAGCGTCATCGTGGTCTCTTAACTGGTCAGAGCTTTGCAAAGGTACAGCCACGCTGTTAGTCCTTAAATGAGGTTTCTTTTGGGAGAAGACTTCAGATACAGCAAACTCAGATGCTGCCTCCACGCGCTGAGGACAAGTAAATAATCTAATAATTGATAACATTATCAATGCATCTGATGATTATCCAATTACTTGGCTAACCCTTTGAAACCTAAGCAAATTAGCTTGTTTTTTTTGTCAAAAATATCAGAGGGCGGCGAGCAACTTAGTTAGAAATGGCCCAGATGTATATGAATAAGACGTTACAAAAAATGACTGGAAAATAGGGGGAAAAGTTGAAAATACAGAACAAACATACAAGGAAAAAAAACAAGAAAATAATTTCAAGAAAGTGCCAATAAAGCTATTTTCTTACTTTTAAAAATA
>NW_024670226.1:0-443 GCF_008729295.1 Plectropomus leopardus | reverse complement strand
GATCCATGGTTTAACTGCCACAATCATGTCAAGAGGAGCTAATTTTCCTTTTTTGTTTTCCATAGGGCTTTTGTAGTCGATGTCAGAGTGGAAAAAAGAGATGTTTATTTTTCATTTATGGTGGAAATCCTAATCAAGGGCACCAAACAATGCACGGCCTGCATTGTTCTTCTCCTTCTTTCACGTAGGCAGTGGAAGGGAGATACTAATGAGAGAAACAATGTTAGATGAAGATGCCAGCTGTAGTCTGGCCTATTAAAAATGTGCATTTTCTTAACATCATTATGGGGGAAAATGGTGTGTCAGTATATGTATGTGTTTATTGGTGGTAGTCATGGTGATAGTGGCAGTATTGGGATGTATGTTCATGTGTGTTTGAGGGAAAGCCATAGAGGATGAGGGAGTGAGACAAGAAGCACATGAGGGTAAAGTGAGAGTAAAGA
>NW_024670225.1:0-369 GCF_008729295.1 Plectropomus leopardus | reverse complement strand
TCTATGAGGTTCTTCAGATTTTTCTACTGCAATGTCTCCCAATTACTTTGGTGTATCTCTGCTGTAAGGTAGATTAGCTAAATACCAAACTGACCTTGCTGCGTTCAGTCCCCTCATAGCCAGTATATTGTTACAGTGGAAGAGCCCTAACCCTCCTGGCAAAAAATCAAGCACACATTAAGAGGATCTGTGAAAAGATTCCACAGAATTTGGGATCCCTCTCTCTCCTATCTTAACTGTCTAATTTCAATAGACATTTAATCTGATCAGTAGCTGTCTTCATCCCCTCATCCCCTTCCTTTCCTATTTTTTATCTTCTCTCCTTTCTGTTACTATAAATATGTTATGTGCCTACTAGGACATGTCGGG
>NW_024670224.1:0-399 GCF_008729295.1 Plectropomus leopardus | reverse complement strand
TTTGTTCTGTTAGCATGCAATGTTGTTGTGCTGTGTCTTTATTTTAATAGTTCCCAGATGAGAATAATGCGGGGTATTCATGCCTCTATTTTAGGCTTGAGTGGTATCACAGTATCACAGTATACTAAGGTATTTAGAAATCCTGAAGGTATGTTTTTCAATACCATCATAAATATAGGCAATCGTCTTTCTATGAAACTCATTATATGTAGTGCACAGCACGCACTGCCAGAACTCAGCTGAGCTGAAAGACACCGCACCGCCTAGTGGTGGAGGGGGAAGTTACAGCACTGTAAACAGTCGGCGGCCAGCAACAGCAGAAATAGAGCTTGGGGAATAATGGCATGTTTTTTTTTTTACAACTAACTTGGTGAATTTAGGATTTATTTTTTACAAAAC
>NW_024670223.1:0-724 GCF_008729295.1 Plectropomus leopardus | reverse complement strand
TGGAGGATGGATGAGGGAGGGAGGGTAATGATTTTTTTTTCTTTTTTGTTTTTTTTTTTGTTGAACTTGTACAGGGGTTTCATCGCTGTATTAAAATATGTACGGTCTTATTTACATTCTCTTGGTTTGGTTACAGAAACTAATAAAATAATATACTGTTGAGATGTTTTTCAGTGATGCCTGGTTTGTACTTGAAGCCATAGTTCACAATTTTTCCCTTTTTTATTTTATGTTGCATGAGAATCAAATTTGGTCTGGAATATATCTTACCACTAGGTGGCACTGCATCACCTACCATTTTTAAATCAAGTAATATAATAATTGGGCACTTTTATGGCAACAAATTTATGATTAATTAATTGTTTAACCCCTGTGCATCCTTAAAAAAATTACTCTGGTGTCATTCTAGGACAAAAAATGCCAGAAAATATTATTATTCACATTTGCTGACTTACATCTTTTAATCAATTTCCATCCTTATAACTATAAAAAAATCATTAAATTTCAGAATTTTTACCCATAAAATTCCAGTTTGTTTATATAGCGCCACTGTTGTTTGCTATGGGAAAAAAAATACTCCTTATACTAAATGAGAAGTGGAATTTTCATCTTTATACAGTCTTGGACATGTCAATAATTACCAAACAATTTATTTTAAAGCACTTTTAATTTTTGTGTGGTGCCATATTTAAAAAAAAAAAAACTCCCTCTTGATACCCTTGAC
>NW_024670222.1:0-501 GCF_008729295.1 Plectropomus leopardus | reverse complement strand
TTGTGCCTTTGCTTATTTACATGCTTTGCTGCTCTCTAGTGTCTACCCTTCTACACTAAAGACACACAAGACCGAGCATATCGGTTACTCTGCCAGTGTAAGTGTGCAGCTCTCACCTTGGAGTCAATTCCCCCGACAAAAATCCGACTGGGGATAACAGTGCTGTGAGAGAAGGTGTGATGAGTCAGAGTGTCACCTTTGTTTTGTGGAGGTAACACATCGGGGGTGGAGGAGCTGCCACCTTCCTGAAATGGACAGCAGGAAGAAGCAATGAGAAAAAATTCTGGTCAAATTGAGAGTCAGTAAGAAACAACATTGATATGAATCGAGGTTCATCCCAATACCCTCTCTTGCATCCACATTTCACTCACTTGCATCTCTCGTCTTCTTCTTTTTAAAGAAAGTTTTATTTTTAAGGAAAGTTGTTTGTATGTGTTTTTTAAGGTTTTGGTTGTTTTTTTTATTATTTTTTAACATTATATGGGTTTTTTCCTTCTTAAT
>NW_024670221.1:0-4539 GCF_008729295.1 Plectropomus leopardus | reverse complement strand
ATATAATATAATATTTATATAAGCTGACTTTGTCATCAGGAGGTGACAAGGACAATGAATGACATGGCAGTTATGCAGACGCCTGCCAGGCGGCAGACCACCAAAACAGTACTGTTGAAACGAAAGGTTTTAATATATCCGCCACATTATGTGGCAAACTATGGTTTCAGAAACATCACTTTTTGCTGGCGATTGTGTTGCATATTTTATTAAAAAAAAGGGCAAACCTGAAGTTTTTGATACAAAAATCTCATCACAAGGTCAGTTTAAGAGCTGTTCATGTAGAGATTGAGTCTTAAAATTATGGATGTTCAAATTAAACATTTTCAGCACTTTGTTGGTCTTGAACAGTTTTTGTTCTTCAGGACCAGAAAACTTTCGAAACATCAAACAAAACAAACAGATGAAGAACTAGGGAAGTAAAATAAATAAATAAATAAATACGTAAATGAAATAAAATGAATAACAATAACAATAACAACAACAATAATAATAATAATAAGATATGCACGACAGGAAAAAGAATACAGGAAAGATTTAAGGACAATTTCACAATTTCACCTTCTAGGTAAAGTGAGATTTGTTTAATTAATAGCAGTGCAGCAGCAGTGCACAACAGAATGATATGTGATTAAGAAATGATACTTGTCTGTATCAATATAATCGAAATATAATATAGTATATAATGTTGTTGGACAGTGTCAACATCACAACATCTTTTTTTCTTTTTTAAACACAGGTGTGTTCCCCTGGGGCACTCTCAGTCACTGGCAAGGTCGCGTTCTCTCTACAGGTCCCCCAAACCCCGGGCCCCAGTGAACCCACTCTGCCTGCATCATCTATATTTACGCCCTAATAACCTCAGGGTTCTTAGGAGTCACTTCGTTAAAATATCAGAAAAACTGGAGCAGACTTACTTAATTAGATTTGCTGCAACTTTGACAGGACGGCTGCTTTTTCTGGACAGGCAGACGTTTCTGTACTAAGTCCATTCAAAAAGATTAAAGCCTAGTGGCTCAGTGGATAGAGCAGCGCCACATGTACAGAGGTTATGTCCTTGCCGCAGCAGCTGTGGGTTCAGTTCCGGCCTTGGCCCTTTGCTGCATGTCTCCCCCTTTCACTCTCTCTCTCTCTCTCTCTCTTCCAAGGCAATAAAAGCCCCAAAACATAATCTTAAAAAAAAAGATTAAAGACATTTACTACAACTGGAAGCGAAAAAAAATCAGACATTGAGGTTATTTTTTATCTGAAACAACAAAGACCTTGTTGGGCTTAAAAACAAATTAGGAAGGAAGCACAGTTTGCTGTTATGTGTCCCAGCACATTTGTAACTGTCAGTACGTGGTGTATTTGCAGACCGCCGTGTGACAGCTAATGTTAGACCCCAAACTGCTCCTGATGTGCAGCCCAACACTTCATGCGACTTCTCTGTTTCAGTGTGTGTGTAGAGATGAATGAGTGGCTCTGAAGTGAGTTGTGCTCTCTTTAGAAAAAATATAAAAGAAAAGTGATAAAAGTGCAAAGTGCGGTAGAAATACAGTCCAGTCACCATTTTTTGACTGAGCTTTTTGCAGGCTGGAGCCTTCAGGTTAAAGACTGTGCGCTGTTCTGTAAGTGAGAGAAATATCTGTTTTAGTGGTTCTCGCAAATCAGCTCAAAGTTTAATCTGATATATTTTGAAAGCTGTCTCTGTGGAACATTAGTGATCAGATATTGAGAGTGAAAATGAGATGTAAGTCAGCAGGTCAGCGAGGACATGAGAATGGAGGTTGTGGTGAGTAATGTGGGCTGTGAGTGGACGGAGGAGCAGAGGGGAGAGAAGGACACAAAGTGGTGACACAACACAACCCAATGTTGAAAGAACAAATAATATTCACCATACGCTAGTAAACATTAAAAATATTATAAACTATTTCTGCTCAATGGATAAAAAAATAATCCTGCAGATTTACTCAGTGTCACACAAGTTTAATGAAGAAAATATTTAAATCCTAGTTCGATCTAATAATCTTACCTAATATAACAAGTCTGTTTTAATTTCACGTCCGAGTGACTTCAGTCATTTGTTTGCTTTTCTCTTCTGTTTTTTCCTTCTGGTGGACTGAGCTGAACTGCCGGTCGAGTGATTTCTCTCACTGCCAGACTATAAGATGCTGAATCAGACGATGAAAAGAAGACAAAAGTCGACTAGTGCCAACAGTGCAATTAATCCTGATTGTTTCTGGTTTTCCTTTTGTTTTTCAGGGCAATTGCATCCTGGTGGCTGAGAGGGGGTCAACTATCCAGAAGCCAACATGGCTGACGAGGTGAATGCATTGCCATTCTTCTATGGAAACATCACCAGGGAGGAGGCAGAGGACTACCTGCAGCAGGGGGGCACAAGTAACGGCCTGTACCTGCTACGGCAAAGCCGAAACTATCTGGGTGGCTTTGCACTGTCTGTGTTGCATTCAGGCCGCTGCTACCACTACACCATTGAAAGAGAACCCAATGACACATATGCTATCGCTGGAGGTAAAAGCCACAGGAGCCCTGTGGATGTGATCGACTACCACTCCCAGGAGACGGACGGCCTTGTGTGTCTGCTAAAGAAACCCTGCAACAGGCCCAAGAACATGCAGCCAAAGGTGGGGCCGTTTGAGGACCTGAAGGAGAAACTGATCCGAGAGTATGTGAAGCAGACATGGAACCTGCAGGTTAGTTTTAACTCTACCCTGGAAGTCAAAGCCAGTTAGGATATCTACAAGACGAAGAGGGGTGTTTACAACATATAATTTGAGTGGCATTTTAAGTATTGTGTTTCTTGACCCTTCTTACTTCTTTTTAGTGAGACCTCTGTGTTTCCAGGTCTCAGTAATCACTTTGGTGAATGCAAATGAGAGATGGCAATACAAAAAATAAAACTGAAGCTGTAATGAACTGTAGTTTTCCTAACATTATTTTACAAAATAGTTAAATAGCTGATGATTGAAAAAAATTACTCTACCGTTCGGATGGTTTAAAAAGAACACTTGTGGACCTTGAGATAATTTACTTTTTCCAAGGTTGACAATGAACTGTCCAACTCAAGATTTACTAAATGTGCTATCACCTCTAAAGTTTGTGAAGTTGTTAAATATTGCTGCTTTGTTGGTGCTTTAAGCCCTACATCCCAACACAAAAAGCCACCTTTCCCGTCCATATGATATGCTGCTGGACGGACAGAGCTAGCATGATAAGGGGACGGGCAGCATCACTTCAGGATACAGTTGGACAGAACCTGTTGCGTCTACATGAACACAGCAGGACAGTGTCAGGTTAAAATGCTGCTGGTAACAACATAAGGAGCATGAGGGCATCTATAGAGCAGGCAGGAGGGGCAGTGAATTGGTCTAAGAAACCACAGACTTTAATGCGTGAGTCGCCATACCTTTATAGTTTGAGAAAAAGCAGCTCCAACACATTCTCATCCCAAGTCGTCACAGTGGCCTTTTGTATCTGTATCCCTTTGTTTCTGCTATTGACCTTCTGGGGATGCAGCTTCCGTGTATTGTCAACAAAAGCACATGGCAACACATGGCAGCCAACTCCAGGACATCTATAAACGCACATGCTGGCACAGATGGTCAGGTTTAGGCAAAATAGGCACATGGTAAGAAGAAAAAAGACATCACATTCAGATGGGAAGCAAACACCGGAAATGAAAGTTAATAGTGTTGGATTCATCCACCGCCCTTCCTGCCTGCCCTATAGGGACCTTTATGCTCACTATATGACATCAGTACCGGCAGTGACACCATCCAGCGGTGTATTATGCAGACACGACAGGTTCCATCCGGCTGCATTCTCAACTAATGCCACCCATCTGTGTATCATGCTGCCGTGGCAGGTGCCGTCCAACCGTCCTGTGGCGTATAATAACACTGCGAACGGTTCTGTGCAGCAGCATTCTCAGCTGACCCCATCCAACGACCTTTCATGTGGACATGAAAAGTGTTTTTTTGTGTCAGGACCTTATCCCAAAATCACATCAACAGCGGCAGTATTTAATGTCTTCGGAATGAGAAGGGTCTGCCAGCTCCATGTGTAGGTTATGCAGAGGATAACTTGTACCCGTGAATGTGGATTGTGATATGGAGTCATTGTATTTTTACATTTGATTATGTAAAATGAACTGAACACATAACCTCCTTGGCAGGAGTAAAGATGGAAACGGTAACTGTAGAGGTTGCTGTAATAATACTGTTGAAAACAGGTGAGAAAAGGCTTGGCCTTCATATTGTCATTATAAGTGTATGCACATAGCTCGTGTGTATGTGCAGGGAGCAGCTCTGGAGCAGGCCATCATCAGCCAGAGGCCTCAGCTGGAGAAGCTCATCTCCACCACTGCACATGAAAAAATGCCCTGGTTCCATGGATCGATAACCAGAGAGGACTCTGAGCCCAGGCTTCAAAACGGCTCCCGTACAAATGGAAAATTCCTGTAAGTATTTTACAAGTGTTTTTGTATATCTTCTGGCTGTGTTTGTAGTTAATTGTGTGAAATGAATTAATAATAAT
>NW_024670220.1:0-754 GCF_008729295.1 Plectropomus leopardus | reverse complement strand
ATATAAATGTAAAAATGTGCAATTCCCTTTTGGTTTCAAAAGAATGGTGTACAAAGCTATTTTTGAGGGTTACACGATTTAATAATTTTATTTATTTATTTATTTATTAGGGGTAGCTCAAGTCAATAGAATAGGCATAATAAAACGTTTACTGATCCTTTTCAGTAACTACTTAATACTTAGACTGTTTATAGACTGATTTTGTTTATATTGTTTATAATTATTGTATATTATGTGTGATGACTTCATAAAAAAATACTACTGCTGCTATTACTACTATTTCTGTGACTTCATTATAAGGCTCAAATATGTTTTGTGGCTCCAGACAGATGTTTTGGGGGTTTTTTGTGCCAAAAATGGCTCTTTTGGTAGTAAAGGTTGCCCCTAATATAGATCTATTAGCCTATTTGTCAGTGTCTCAATTTGTCCAATGACCAAATGCAAAATGAATGACATTCTTCACTAGCATGGCTATAAACTCTCAGGGTCTATAGTCTTGTTTTTCTACAAGTGTCATTGTTAACACATAAACATAGACACAAATGTCACAGCAAATGCACGAATGCACACACATACTGAATGTGCACACAGGCGAGAATACACAAACACAACAACAGACAAAGTAGAAAGTTAATAAAAATAGGTGACTGAGTGATTTCTTGAATGTTTTTTGTGTATCAACCAGGTGGTGATTCGAGGGCAACTTCCAGCTGACAGCAAAGCCCCCGAGGTCCTGGCCATCGATGACCTATCT
>NW_024670219.1:0-267 GCF_008729295.1 Plectropomus leopardus | reverse complement strand
GTTACTGATACATTTTGCATTAGTTTTATCTGAAGAACAAAACATTTCGGAAATGCTGCTGGTGTTGAGATGAAGCACTTCAACTTTTATTTCTCTCCAGTAATGTTTGCTTTCACCGATGCTTTTTTGGAGAACTTTCAAATGTTGCTTCATTCATTTAAAATGCAGCTATGAGCAAGAGCAAAAGAAATGACTCAAAAATTATCAAGAAATTAGAAATAAAGTTGAGAGGGGAAAACAAAGGAATTAATTGGGAAATGTGCTAAA
>NW_024670218.1:0-507 GCF_008729295.1 Plectropomus leopardus | reverse complement strand
TTTTTTTTAGAAACACTTTAAGATGTGAGAAAAATGCCAAATGTCAAAATTACCAATGCTCTTATTCTATTCTATTACTTGTACTTTCACTTTCTAACTTAAGTACGTTTAACATCCTAAAATCACTTCTGATACTTAAGTACGGTAAATATCAGATACCTTAAGACTTTTACTCAAGTCATGTCCCAATGCGTGGCTTAACCTTCTACAAAAGTCATTTGTGGTCAAATATCTGAGCTTTTATACAAGTATGCATTTTGGGTACTTCCTTCACAACTGAAAAAGTCATTATGTTACAGATGAAAAGTCGTCCTGAATATGCACCACGCTGCCCGACTTCAGTCACATGTCAGCAGCTCCCACTTAGGACTTCCACGTTTTGCTCCACTATCAGAATTTGTGCACTTCAGACCCCGCTTCACTGATGCACCAGGACCTGGATCAACTGGTTGCAGAACAGTTTTCCAGCTCACTGCTCATTCATGTCACGCTGTTAAATCCAGTAAT
>NW_024670217.1:0-878 GCF_008729295.1 Plectropomus leopardus | reverse complement strand
CCAAGAACCACAGACATCAACAAACTCTTATCTTAATCGATGCCAGAGCGGCCCGCGACTCCGAGCTCCTCCGGGTGAATAATTCACTTTGACACAAAGCCAGATTTTATACATGAGCTCCAATGTGTTTGATCTGAGTCAGCTCCCTCTGTCTTTTACCGTGATGACAACCATCGATTGGAGCACGCGAAGACTCGGTACAGTGCAGTCTCAGTGTTCATGTGTTTTTTTCTAGACCATCATCAGTTAGACCCCATTTTGAATTCCCACCAGAAAAAGTTAAAACACAATAGTATTTGTTGTTTCAATGAAATTAAAGTTCTAGTGCACACCAGGATGCTCCGGATGGCAGAACAAAGGGAGAGAACTATGCATTTGTGCACAAGGATTCTTCGTTTTTTGGGGTTTTTTTTAACAAGGTATTGTATGTTCAAGCAAACTGACCAACACATTCACATCCCAGCTCGTCACATGGTGATGTCGCCCATGCATGTTGCATATGGACAGTCCCATGTCGTTTGGCCAGTATAATAACGCGACCAGTTCTGTCCGAGCGCGTTCTCATCTGACGCCATCCATCTGGCTGGACTCGGAAGGTGGCTTTTGGCGTCATGCTCTTACATTTAAAAGCACAGAGAGAACGGACTTATTTGACAAGTTCAGAGTGTGAATGGGCTGCTTTGACGCCCTAACTTCACCTGACAATCGGCCTCTTGTGAGTAGAGCTGAAATGATTAGACAGAAAATAAATCTGCAACTCTTTTGACAATAGATTCATTGTTTAAGTTCTCCTTTGGTTTTGGACTTTTGATTATACACATCAGGCAATTTGTAGACTTTGGGCCGCCGCAAATGAATATGGGACATTTTTTAAATAC
>NW_024670216.1:0-431 GCF_008729295.1 Plectropomus leopardus | reverse complement strand
GATGCTGGGTTGCTCGCTGAGTGTCTTAATGAGTGGCCGAAGTCCAACCGCCAGTTTGTGCTAAATGTGTGCCTCTTAAGACAAAATGTCTGGCTTTAACTTTGGATCAGGGACTCTTGGTTCCACCAGCACCGGTGGGGGATTCACATTTGGTGGCGCAGCCAGGTAACCTTAATGACATGTTTCAAATAGCCGACATAGCTAACGTTAGCATAGCCATACGTTAGCGTAGCAAGACGTTAGCAGATATCTTGCATGGCTTCATAACAATACCATAGTCTCTGTACGTTATAATTTAGAGTAAACGCTTTTGTGAAGCAAATGAATGCGTGTGGAGTTTTTTGCTTGGTGTGGTGAAAGTTCAGTGTTATGTTTTGTCTGTTGTGTACCTGTGGCTTGTCCTGACAAGTAAACGAAACTGTATACTGGGG
>NW_024670215.1:0-697 GCF_008729295.1 Plectropomus leopardus | reverse complement strand
CCCTTTCTTCATTCCCTGTCTGTCAGTATTTCAGAGTTGTACAAATATAGTTTTGAGAGCACAAACTCATTAATTACGCTGAATTAAAAAATATATATTTCTCACATATTCCTGCACACGACATTGGTTATCTTGGAAGGTCAGCCCACGTGCTAGACACCAATAGAGAGTTCACCTAGATAGTTTGAACTAGCTTTAACAAATTAACAGATACTGTGACAGTTTAATTAGCATGTTGTTAGCTTGATAAAGTACTTGGTTTTTCTTAGCTCCTTAAGGCAGAGTTTAACATTTCTTTGACAGAAAAAGTTAAACTTCATTTTCAAAAGCAGTTTAGTCAACTAAATTTCTTGTTGCCTCTCTTTGCCTCTTTTCAGTCATTCCTGTCTGCTATTTTCCCACTTTCCTTGTCCCTTTCTTCCCAATCTTGTTATGCTACATATTTAGCACAAGTCAGCTCGCTAACTAGCCTGAATAAAACAAGAATATACTTTACAAAAATAGAAATAAATGTATTTCTGTCCATTATCATGTTCTTGGAAGGCCGTCAGTCTAACTAACAAGCTAACACAGAGTCAACTTGTCTTGTTTGAAATTAAAGGACAGCTTTAGCAACTTAACAGACACAGTAACAGTTTGGCTAGCATGATGATGCTAACGCAGCAGACCACTAAGCATAGGTAACTTACTAGAATTA
>NW_024670214.1:0-360 GCF_008729295.1 Plectropomus leopardus | reverse complement strand
CTCTGAGCTCTTCAGAAACCAGTCTAAGCAGTTGGGTAGCATACTTGGATCCAGACCGTTGGATCCGCCCACTGCACCGAGTTCGAGTTGACTGCCTTACATCAGGCAAGTTGCATGCTGAATCGGGCCTCATCATTCCAGGCGCAGTGTTGTGAGTTTAATTTGCATGCACACAGTATGTATACACTGCACGAAAATAAGTCTGGTTCAAATCCAGTTAAACAAAGGGTAGATTCAGAACAAACTGCGTGATCGGTGCTCCAGAAATATCAGGCTATCCCCCATCAGACAGAGCAACCTGTGGAAACTAAAGCAGCTGTCGATAAAAGCAGTTTTGTCTATTTTTATTCTCCTGTGCAG
>NW_024670213.1:0-523 GCF_008729295.1 Plectropomus leopardus | reverse complement strand
TAGAAAACCCTGATAATAATAATAATTTGTCTCAATTTGAAAGTGACTCATGCATTTGCATTATTTATAAATTGACTGCATTTATACAGTGATAAGATTCAAAGTGCTCACCAGTTTGTCTCTTATTTGATCACACACTCACACTGATGGCAGCGCGAAACCATTATTATCCATATTTATTTTGAGTGGAGCAATATGGAGAAAATCAAATATCACAACATTTTTGACCAAGTGCTTTCCATATTGATATTGTGACATTATTGCTAGGCTTACTATCGGTGCTTTCACAAAATATTACACACTGAGATTTTGATTAATAGTTATCAGTAATGTGGATATAATGACTAAGTGGGTGAAGGCAAATAACAGAACAGCTAGAACAGACTGTTAAGTTCACAAAATTGCATCACCCATGCAGCCTGTAAAACCAGGAAAAAACAACACTTGTGATTTTACAATATCCAAAATCTAAAACTATATCAAGTCTTACAATCTCATATATAGTATGAGATTATAGTGTCAT
>NW_024670212.1:0-355 GCF_008729295.1 Plectropomus leopardus | reverse complement strand
ACCAAAGAGTCTCCTCAACCGGGTCATTCTCAACCGTCTCCACGGAGCCGTACGTGACAGCTCCGGGACCGGCAAACGGGATTTCAGAAAGATCGATCACGCGCGGATCACATAGCAACACTGCGCACAAGGCTGGGCGATACGGAAAAAAGTCTTTTTTTCACATCAGTCAACCGAGGGGAAGAGGGACGGGATCCAGCGGACGACGCGGGAGCAGCTGGATGACCGTGACTTTGCGGATGACAGATACAAATGCAGCAGAAGACGGACAGACGGTCACCAGCTACGTCAAAAACTGGTCTGACGCTCAGTACCGCAAAGACACAGGTCGTGAAGATCTTCAAGGCTCTGAGAG
>NW_024670211.1:0-516 GCF_008729295.1 Plectropomus leopardus | reverse complement strand
ATAAATTAATATAAAAATATATCTGATTCCAAAGGACCTACTACTATATCAAACATTGTTGCAATGCATTTATGATCTTTTCATATGTTGCAATGTGCATTTTTCTTTATAAAGTAACTATCTTTCCCTGCAGATGTCAGGTTAAAACGCAATAGTTTGCCCTCAAATCAGTCACACAGAAGCATGCATAATGAAAAGCCTACATTTTACATGAAGTAGAGGTGGGTATCTTTTCATTTTTTTTATACAACGCCGGTACGATATCTGATTTAAGCACCGATTCCATAACTTCTTATGTATGTCTTTCCAAACCTTACACTGAGGAACAAGCGGGGCAATAGGGAGAATATCAAATATCCCAATATTTTTGACCAAATAACTCAATATCAGTATTGTAAAGATATGGCAGAGGTGACTAACAGTTGCTAGAACTCAAATAAAATTCAGTCTTAAAGTGGCGAAACTGTGATTTAGAACAACAAATATCTGCTTTACAGATTTTGATACTTGGTGCTG
>NW_024670210.1:0-1258 GCF_008729295.1 Plectropomus leopardus | reverse complement strand
TGCTGCCAGTCATGCCATGCTGAGTATTTAAAGCGCACATAATGGTTAGTCTATGATTATATGTGATTTTGCAAACATAACTTGTTGTTCCTCCCTTTGGGTTTTTGAAACGCTTCCCACTGTGACGACAGCCGAGCTGGAGCTGCATGTATTGACGCAAAAAAATAAACTGTGACCTCTGTCAAAAGGAAAGGTCAGAATCCCAAATGCTCTTTCCCAAAAGGCGTCCTGTCAGCTGCTATCACAAACAGTATTAACCCAGCTTGGTGGCACTCCTGCGGAAATCCCACCAGCAATTTTCACCATCTAAATGAACTGTCATTCTCTTGTCATAGTTAACTCTAACTGATTCTCAGCCACTAATCTCCTTAGCAGATATCCCAAAAGGACAGTGATAAAAAAAGAAGAGAAATCTCGTGGAATGATTTCATAGCAAATTCACATTTAGGTCATTTGACAGTCATTGTAGTGCATGTCTGAAGGGTTAAGGCTTGTGACAGTAATGTTATTCATCATTCTGCGCAGTGTTTAATGGACATTTTGACATAATCTGCATTAACCAAGGATTTTAAATGTACGCCGCAGTTAAGTGGTGGACAGTGACGGCCATATTCCTCCGGTATTCAACTGTCATTCAACTTTAATGCGCTGGTCTACTCTACTGTGTTGCTTGTTACTAACTTGCTTAACAGTTTAAAATGTCCAATTACACAGTTGGATGACCATTATGACTACATAAGCGAGCGACACGACTCAGCCATTGAAATTGGTTTTTGCCGTGCAAAATAATCTGAAATCCAAATAGTATTATGCAAATGATGATAAATATTAAGACAAAGAAAGCGATGCTTATTTGCTTCAGCCATAGCTCCGCCACATATGAGCTCAGCCTTCACTTCACTGCTAAAAGCAGAACATATTAACTGTAAAATATGTGAGATAAAATTCCTCTGAAGGACTAGGACATTCAGACTGTGGCTGGAAACAAAAACTTTTTTTTGTTCGGCTGTCACATTCATTCAAGTTCTTTGTCAAGCTTATTTTCATAGCCACATCTTGTCAGTAGTCTATTCATCACAGTCCTCATCTGTGCCATGTGTGATTGATGCATGTGTTTGATGGCAGCCAACTGCAAAATACCTCAAAAGTGAGGGTGCTCTTCACAGATCGCCTTTACTTTTCATCCTGTCGATGTTTTGCTTGCACAAGCAGCCTCTCCCTTTCTCACATGCCAGCATCAGTCATATCAGAGCAGCCT
>NW_024670209.1:0-492 GCF_008729295.1 Plectropomus leopardus | reverse complement strand
CAGTGTTCAAACCGCATTATGATATGTTTATCTTTGTGTGTGTGTGTAACAAAATAAGAGAGAGATCTTTCCAGAAAATTACAGTGACTAAGATCTTAAACATCATTGTGAGTGTGCTTTGCAGTCATGGATGGATTACCAAAAAGGCCTACAGGGCACAGGCCCAGGGGTCCAAAGTGTTAGGGCCCCCCAGGCCTTCACCTGCAAAATGCCACTCAAAGAAACATGTACTGACCAGGAACAGACTTAAAATGACCATAAACAGATGCAAAGGAACTGAAAAGACACAAAACAACCAACAAAAGACACAAAATTACCCTATAGACACACAAATTAACTACAAAAAGGGACAAATAACCACATAGACACAAAACTACCTCAAACAGGCACAAAAGGACTACAAACAGATTAAAAAAAAACTATTACAAAAGGCTACAAAGCAACCACAAAGAAAAAGGAAATTAATACATAGAAACCTCAAATGGAAAAAAA
>NW_024670208.1:0-950 GCF_008729295.1 Plectropomus leopardus | reverse complement strand
CTTTTCGTCTCTGTTCCTCATCCCTTGTCTTTCCGACCCTTTTTTTTTAAACATTTATCGTCTACTTTTCTTTCTTTTTTCCCATCATACAAACACACAGACATAGAGTTAAACAGGAGAGCGACAGAGGGAGGAGAGGGAGCAAGGAGGTAGAATCATCAACCGATGCCAATAACCCAATTTCAACAGATTAAAGCTATATCGATGAATATTAATGTGCTGGAAAGCAGCACTGGCCCCTACGACATGACAAAACGGGAAGACAAGCCTCGACCATATGGACAGACAGGCTCTGTGGGACCAAAAAAAAAAAAAAAAAAGAGTAAGATTTAGTGCTGATCTTGTTTTGTTCCACAGTATTTTACTGTCGATGCACAGTGGTGATTTCACACAAGTAAGCAAAAATTCAAAGCAAACAGCTGGTGATTAAACACAATGTTGGGATGCAGGACGACTTAAAATTGCAGTCAAGTTAAATATATAATCTGGAGCACTGACTATACACATACATCTTTAAGATTTGTCATCACGACATCAGATTGTGAGTATGACTATAGGTCATAATCTATTATATACTGATGGTACAAGGTAATATTTGTCTTTTAAATACCGTTGGATTAGTGTTTATATTTAGTCACTATTTAATCAGGTAACAAAGATCTATTTTTCAAGAGACACCACAAGGAGAAGCACGCAACCAGCATATAGACAAACAATAAGTGGTGGGGTCAATTCTTCATAAATAATCATAAATAGTAAGAGCCAGGAGCAAAGGGGGAGGTCAGGCGCTGTAGTATAGCCGTGGAGTGACAGAGTCCGCCTGAGGATGGGGGGTGGCCAGATCAAACAAACGCAGGACTTTCACTTCACCAACCTGTGTTAGTGTCCTTTGTGAAACCAAAATTCAACATTAAATTTGAGTATATTTTGGAGAGAAACTTTATGCACAT
>NW_024670207.1:0-464 GCF_008729295.1 Plectropomus leopardus | reverse complement strand
AATGCCCCAGGACATCAGGACAGTTTTCTCAGCCAACCTTTTGTGTCGATACTGTGTCCAATACTGAGACGCATCAAGACACATGAGGCAATGTCATTATTAGACACTCAGGGCAACTGTTATAAGTAGTATAAAAAGCAAGAAAGTCTGTAGACGTAGGAAGTGAGATTGAACTGATGGGTATAACAAACACCAAATTTTCACCCAGGAGACAGCTGTTTGTGTGCTTTGTGAACACAAAAGTCAATTCGGAACTAAGTCACGTGACTTATGTCAGGTATGAGTAGGCTTAAGCAAGCACTTTTGTTGTTTAAACCTAAGAACTTAGTAAACCTGCATTGCGAGTTTATCTTGAAAAGAGACTGTGTGCATGTAATGAGCGGAAGCCCATCTGTCGTCCCTGACACGTCCAAAACCGTTGCTAAAGGGATAACTGGAGCATCATAGTTTGACGGGAAGAGACA
>NW_024670206.1:0-669 GCF_008729295.1 Plectropomus leopardus | reverse complement strand
GGGCGATCCTCTCGTTCACAGCCTCAACTTCTCCTACAACCACGGCACAACTACCCTCTGTGTACACTATGATATCGCCGGCCATAAGGGAGACGTCCAGCAGTAAAATTAGGACTTTTTTAGGTTCCATCACATGATAGCAGAGGTAGCGTTCAGTAATGCTGTTGTAGACTCGATCCACCTGCATCTCCCATTTCTCTGCAGTGCCAAAAGCTCCTCCAGGCCCCTTCTCAATATCCCCCCAAACTACCATCGACGACTCCCCGAAATCTAACTTCACCATGCAGCCGATAGACGAGAGTTGCTTCTGCAAGACTTTAAGAGCTTTGGGGTTGTCTCTCAGGAAATACATGAGGAAAATTTCTGGCTTGAATATCTTCTCAAGGCCCTTTGAGTTTTCTTTCATGTATGTCTAAAGAAGAAAAACAGTAACAAACAAAGTAATTCATTTATAGTAGTAATTAAGTAGATTTACTGCACACAAGAAGGCTGAATTGCTTCTTTTTTATTTAATTTTGAAGGTTTGCTATACATTTTATTGAGCAGATATTTTAACAAGGCTGAATGTGCACTGAATCCAGTCCGCAGCAGGGTGAATAGCCTGCTGAGTACAGTCCATAGTCATAGGTGAAGTCTACATGCATTTTCAAGTAATAGACATGTAGACTT
>NW_024670205.1:0-389 GCF_008729295.1 Plectropomus leopardus | reverse complement strand
ATTGCCATGAGCTTTTGTACTAAAACTCATGATCCTCAGAGGAAGGGACCTACTGACTTTAATGTTGTCATGTGGTAGACAATGACTTGACTGAAATGTCACCTTAACTAAATTATTTAAAATATTGTCACAAAATTTGGTCCAGACACCCATGTACCCCTCTACCTTCACTTATCATCTCCCACCATCATCAGCACAAACATTTCTCAGCTGTACTTCATGTTTTGTTATTAAGCAAATATTAGCATGCAAAAGTGCTTAACTAAAACTGTGAACATGTGCATTTTATGATAGTTCTTTTTAGCATGTAAGCATGCATTTGGCTCTTATGACTGCTGTAGGAACAGCCTCACATAGTCTGTAGCATTGCTGTACACTATTGAAATTGG
>NW_024670204.1:0-459 GCF_008729295.1 Plectropomus leopardus | reverse complement strand
ATTCCCACCCATTCATTCATTTGTGGCAGCTCACCACAACATCGACACTGGTGCCACATATTGACTTTCTATTTTTGGAGCTGGACCGTTCATTTGGAGTGCTGTTGAAATATATACTGATCTTTATTCACTGCACCACACTGGGAGCACAGGTGAATTCTGGGCACAGAGGGAGCAGCACAACCCTAGCTGCAGTTAAAGTGAAACTTAACCGTTTATTGCATTGGGTCAAAAAAAATTGCATTTTCTCACCTCTTCAGCAGCTGCTCCTCTCATCCATCGATCACATCTGATCAGCGTGGATCAAATTAACTGATCAATTATTAACCCAGCCGATAAGAATCAACAAAATGTTTCCCCTCCTACACTGCGATCACAGACCCACAAACACCTCCGAATTCAGAGAGGTGACACAGAATGATACCAGAATGATAACAAGGGAACACACACATTAAATAT
>NW_024670203.1:0-918 GCF_008729295.1 Plectropomus leopardus | reverse complement strand
ACGCTGAGGCTCTGGAACAGAGTGGACCGAGTCTCTTGGGGAAGATCAGCCAGGTTCAGGAGACAATTTTCATTCCTCTGTAACTCTACAGAAGCAAATACACTGCTGTTAGTACTGCAGTGACAGTAAAACATGCATTTTAATATTTTTTTGGTGATAGACTTTTGATCTGAATTGAAGTGAAGATAAAATCTGCACAAAACACACTCATACCCTCCTGAACCTGCTGCAGGGTCTCAAAGGTCTTTTCAGTGTAGTCGTCAGGTTCAAATGATAGTGGGTGCAGGACTGGCTCAGCTGATAAGTTAAACACAGTTAACACTACTTTTTCTGAGGAAAATTTGAAGTTGAAACATTAAAATATTCTTGAAATTTTGAAAAAATATTGACTTGGAGTTGAAAGCTGAAAAAAGATTAAATGGCAATTGAAATAAAGAGGCTGAAAGAAGATGTTGCAATTTAAGTGTACTCAAAGTACTTAAAGGTAGCACTTAATTCTTAGCAACCTGAGCAAATTGACTAAACTTCTTTTAAAGACATGAGAGAGCAACTGACCCAAAAATTAACAAAAAAAAAATTACCTGAAAATGTGCAAAAAGGAAAAAGAAAATGAAAGTATAACAAAAACAAAAAGGCAAGGAAATAACGTGAAAAAAGGGTGCTTAACGATCTTTCAACAATATAATTTCCTGAATTTTTTGTTTTGCCCCGAGAAATTTTTGCTGTTTTTAAAGCAAATATGTTTTCCAAATCAACTAATTTATATTTCTTACCAAGTGGCGCACTGGGATTTCTTTTACCATGTTTTTCAAAGATTTTGAATCAATTTGCTCAGTTTTCAAGGGGCTAAATCCTTGTGAAAGGAGCCTCGGAGCAGCACAAAAGTGATGGTGATCTAGATTTCAAAGAGTTTAAGTG
>NW_024670202.1:0-375 GCF_008729295.1 Plectropomus leopardus | reverse complement strand
ATATGTGTTGTTATTTAGTTATCCTGATCTGTGTGACATTAACAGGCGTTCTGCATTTTTTAGAAATAGATGTTACCAATTATTTTGAGCTTTTGCAATGTGACGTGGAAAAAAAAAGATTCTTAAAATCCTACTTTCAATGCGTTAGGACTTTCAAGACTTTTGTAAAGTAAATTAAAATATATTAATACTAATGAAGGCCTTATGTTTAGATTAATGAATCCAGTGACTTTTTTTTTTTTTGAAGGATCTGTTGGAACCCTGGACTCATTTATACAAAAAAAAAAGTTTTTGTGTTTTAAAGGTCAGAAATTACAATAAAAATCATGCACAAAGGCACTTTAAATAGAAGGATATAATAAATTATAAACATGG
>NW_024670201.1:0-450 GCF_008729295.1 Plectropomus leopardus | reverse complement strand
TTTTATCTAAACACATGGAATGAACCACACAACATTTTGTTGACTGAAGTAAATGTGTTTTTACGACATGACAAAAAATTTCTAGATTCAGTTCAGCTGTCTCTAGAAAAATGAAACAAGCAATGAAAAGCTTTGGTTACGCTAAAAACATGAAAATAGGATCCATATATTGTTTGTTGCGGTCATCTGTGGGATTTGTTGACAGTAAGAAAAACATGGAACACCACCAGTCTTATCATTTGAATTAAAGTATATAAAGTACTAACACAGCTAAAATGGATGTTGTTCTGTTTCATGTAGGAGTGGAATATAGAGGGACTGAGCTGGGATGAGAAGGAATGTGGAACAAGCAGAGTCTCCGTCCCTCGAGAAAAGCTTTGGATTCCAGATGTCATTATCTCAGAGTTGTAAGTCAAACTTTTGCTCAGGAGTGTGTATAAAAATAATAAC
>NW_024670200.1:0-387 GCF_008729295.1 Plectropomus leopardus | reverse complement strand
ATGATATTTTGAATGGAGGACTTTTACTGAAAACAGAGTATTTCTGCGCTGTACTTACTCCACAGCTGTTTGTCGTAAAACGAATGTGTTTCCTGTTTTTTTAGCTTATTTTGTGTAATGTGATGTAACGTGACTTCTGACAGAAAGCGTCAGTAGCAGTGACAGCAGTACACTCTTCTGTCAGTTTGTCTTGGTTTGTTGCAGTACTGGACAGGGAAACAGTCTCTGACACTGGATCTCTGTAAACTCTCTGATTGGTCAGGTCTTGCCCTTGTTGCATTCCCTGACGATGCAAAATTACAACACAGCCGTTTTTGTTAGTGACAATAACTGCTCAAAGTGAGAACTATTCGGGGCAAAAGATGCCTGTGTTTGCTACCCCCCCCC
>NW_024670199.1:0-1387 GCF_008729295.1 Plectropomus leopardus | reverse complement strand
TTTTTTTCTTAATTTTGGAGTGAACTATCCCTTGAAACTACTGGCTTGACTTATTCCTGTGATAGTTATGGCAACGTGTGATCAGAGGAACATGCAGGAGTTAAGAAGTCACTGAACTTTCATTCTGATGCAGTGATAATAAATCCCAGTTTCAGCATAACTGTAGGTTACTGGAAATTATGTGGTAACAAATCTGAAGCGCAAAAACTTCCACTTCAGTGATTCATGATGTCTTGCATCACAGACTTTTTCACTGCATTAACTCCTCCCTGTCACTTCACGCAGAATCTTACCGGGAATTGCTTAAAGGCGAAATTATTCTGAATGTGTCACAGCTGGGTCAGACCGCCAAACTACAAGTTCAAGTTTTGCCTCAATACGTTCAGATTTGTGCTCCCTGTGTACATTAAAAAACAACACAAAAGCAGGCATCACACAAGATGAGCGCGCACACATACTTCAGGATTCTGCCATTGCACAAAAAAAATCTTGTGTCTACATAACTGTGAAGGGAATAAGAAAATGTATGTCTTCTAAACTCTTGCTACAGATGCTGAAGTCTTATTCCAGCAACATTGCTGAAGTCACATCAAGGATAATAGTGATACAATATTTATCTCACTTTACTTGCATTTGCATACAAATGTGGATATTTAGGGGCAAACTGTCACTGGGATTCTGTTTTCTCAGGTCTAAAAGATTCAGGTGGGTCACCAAAGCCAAAGCCACTGGTCATCACTGACCCTGGATGATTGAGGAAGTATTTCACCAATATTAAGAGAGTTGTCTCATAAAACTGAGCCATCTCTGCAGTAGAAAGATTCAAACGCTGGATTTTGGTGCAAGTTTGAGAGAAAGAGAGAGGGTCGGGTGTGTCTCTTGATAAGCTGTATACTTTTTGTCTGCGCCGTTTTTGGTACGGGTGGCATGCAATACAAAAATGCAGAAAATACAGCCTGTAGTTTGAGCAAAAGCCCTAAGAGCCAGTGAAACTCTTCCAAATTATGTAATTTACATCATTTGGAGGAGTTTCGCCGTGAGGGTGGAGGGATATCTAGGTACTAGTTACATAGAGGGAAGTTTACCACGGTTTATTTACATATACTTCCCACATTGTTTTGATAAAAAGCTGGTCGAAAAATCGAAGCAAAGTATCCCTTTAACTTAGTTAAAAATGATCAGTATGAGAGAGGTATTTGTGAGATATGAATGTTACTCTTGAGACTCTGCAATCTCTCCAATAACAACACCCCATTGGCCTGATGCCTTTAAGATGGAGGTGATGTATTGGTGTAACCTGTTTAAATATCTCATATCTCATAACTTGTTATTGATGCAACAGCCTCCCGTCCATGTCTGGCTGCATATCATCACCCTCCCTCTGAAC
>NW_024670198.1:0-359 GCF_008729295.1 Plectropomus leopardus | reverse complement strand
GCATGCCACTACAGAAATGCATGGATTTCTTGATTAAAACACAAATGCTTTTAATATACTGACATAATATAGGCATATTGTATCATGAATTGTATCTAAAGCAGTTATTATCACTCACCTGTTACTGGTGTGACAGTGACATTGGGTGGCAGCCAGACAGCAGCCCATGACATGGGCCTGAATTGGCCTGGTGAGCAAACATCCCCGGGGAAAAAGTGCACTCATTTATGATGTAAGGGCAGATAGCCAGTAAACGAGTCATTAACTACTCAAATGTCAAGATGAGTCATGTAAGATCTGAATGGCGTGGTATGTTACACTAATCACGTGTGCTTCCTCTAAACCCACTGCCAGCTCCT
>NW_024670197.1:0-400 GCF_008729295.1 Plectropomus leopardus | reverse complement strand
AATATTTAAGTCTTAAATGGAATGATATAGTGACAATTTTGTAGTCTGTTAGAGCATTACTGCTCCTTTGACTTTAAATTTAAAGCTTTTGCAGCAGTTGCTGCTAGTGTGAATCTCATGGAGGGCTCTAAACAGAAATGGCTCATCCTCTGTGGATCATGAACAGCCACAGTGACCATTAGTCAGACGGCTAAAGTGCATTGGGGGCTAAAATGTTAGTCAAGGGGGGATTTTGACCTGGATGAAAGCATCGCCATTGCTAATTTCCTATTTAATCTTTAGATTTATGGCAGCAGGGTCAATAATTGGTATGTCTCATAGCTTAGTATCAAAATATAATACACACTAAAAGACTGATTAACTCTTATCTCCATCATTTGGCCCTGTCACTCTGATCTGA
>NW_024670196.1:0-388 GCF_008729295.1 Plectropomus leopardus | reverse complement strand
TATTTGTGGGTCAGATGTATGCATTTCCTCTCTGCTGTCAAGGTAACTGGATGTGCTGCAGGAACACCTGTTTTGGTCTTCCTCCTTTACTCCCTGTGTGGACGTTGGAGCGACGCACCCCATCCTGCAAACTGAGAGAAAGACAGATCGTTCATTTGTTGAATAAGGATAAATAAGTGTGTATGTGGCTATGTTACCCAATGACATACGTTATTTATCTTTATTTAAGTCAGAAACTTCCCTTTTAGTCCACAGCAGCTCAGGCAATAGAGAAAAAGAAATAATCGTTAGTAAGACAAATACTATTTGATTTATTTAATAAATTATATTACATGAAAAATAAGGTTTACAAGACAAGATATATGATCTTTTCTTTTTATTTAGTTCA
>NW_024670195.1:0-349 GCF_008729295.1 Plectropomus leopardus | reverse complement strand
CTTTGCCTAAACCTAATCATCATGACAGTTTGCACTGTTGTGTAAACAAAAGAACCATGCTGCAACATCCCATCACGCGCATTTGTTGATATCATGGAGACAGCATCCCAGAGTGTAGATAGCTGATGCAGAAGGATACCTAAAGGTCATAAGTAGACACAGAAGGTCACTGACAGAGCGGCACCATGTGACCAGTTGGAATGAGCACGTGTTGGTTAACCATTCACTCACAGAAATTTGGGGTGCAGTATCTCATCCAATTATATATGCTCATACTGCTATTTACATTCAGACTGCAGGCGCTGGGGACCCTCTGATTCATGTACAACCAACCCTACCTCCTGAGCCA
>NW_024670194.1:0-415 GCF_008729295.1 Plectropomus leopardus | reverse complement strand
ACTCTCAATTACCTTCCAACTGTTGTTGGGTTTTTTGACGCTACATTATAAAACTTTGAAAAATATTGGTAAATTCTTTTTGGTAAATAATTTAATAAATTCCTCTTCTTAAACTCATCATGATCTAAATCCAAGTGGAATCTCACATCCAGTGAAAAACACAAGGTTGCCAAGAAAACCATCTAGAAATGCCAGATATCTCCCACAAAATGTCACGAAGCACCACAGCGCAGCGGACATTCGGAGACACTGGCGGAGAATGAGAGTGGAGTGGAGAGAGCGGACACTAGCGGAGACACCAGCAGTTAATGAGAGCGGAGTGGACACCGGCAGAGAATGAGAGCGGAGCAGATATTTGGAGACGCCGGCGGCGAATGAGAGCGGCGGACATTCGGAGACACCAGCGGAGACAACG
>NW_024670193.1:0-406 GCF_008729295.1 Plectropomus leopardus | reverse complement strand
CTTCTTTTGTCCAGCCAACAGTCCAAAACCCAAAGACTATTATACATTTACTACCTCACACATCATCTGCTTTTACAAATGGCAAAGAAAAGCATCAGATTCTTATGTTTAAGAAGCTACAACGAGCAAATATTGGACATTTTTTTGCTTAAACGTAAATGAAACAATCAATTATCAAAAAGTTTGCGAATTTTATGAATTTTCCTTCAGTCAGCTGATCAATAAATGAATTTTCTTTCAATAAACTCAATGAACTAATCATTGCAGTTGTAGATGGAAATGGGATGGGCTTTTTTTCTTTATACTCATGCTGCAGTAAAGCAACAGATTTATACACAATAAATCTATTAGTCCGTGGTTTTGCTGCAGTATGCAGGTTTGATCTCTACTCCCAGTCAGTTAGACG
>NW_024670192.1:0-373 GCF_008729295.1 Plectropomus leopardus | reverse complement strand
TCAAAAAGTACCTTTTCTATATTGCCAGTAAATTAATAACATAAAACTTGACAATCCATCCATTCATGACATCCGACACCGCAGTTCACACTTGCAGTTGCACCTACAGGTAATTTTAGAGTATCCAATTAGCCTGGTGTGATTGTCTTTGGCCTGTGGGAGGAAACCTGAGCAGTGATCATAAAGGATCGATCCCATTGCACTTAGCCTTCCTGGTCTGTACATTAAAACCATTTGAGACAAGCAGTCTGGATTAATACCTAGCAGCACTGTCTATACTACTCTGGATAGACAGGTATTACTAGATGTAAAAACTGTTTTGCCACTAACAGAAAAGCATAGAGGGACTCAAGACTTAGACTTCTGGCTGCAG
>NW_024670191.1:0-567 GCF_008729295.1 Plectropomus leopardus | reverse complement strand
GAGATTAGCTGTGGACAGACAGAAACACATACACATACACACACACAGACACACACACACTCACGACTAAATGCATGATCCCTGGCTCACGCCTGGCAGAAATAAAAACTAAATTAAAGGAATCCTTATCAAATGGGAGTTTTTCTGTGTACATGATTAAGAAAAATGAGGGTGCAATTACAAATATTTTTTGCTCTAATACAAGAGAGAACCTGTTGCACTCTTTCACTGAGATTTATGAATTTGGCCACATCATCATAGATTGCTTATTAAATTCTTTGCAAATGTTTGAATGGTATTTTTGAGGGCCAGATAAAAAGTAACAGCCTTAAATCACCAGGGATCACTGTGACAGCGCTATAGTGAAGTCTGACAGGGAAAGAATCAGAAAGGTTGTAAACAAGCCAACAGATTCAATATCAAAACCAGTTTAGGAAGAGATAAAACTGGAAGTGCTCGCACCTGAATTTTAAGTGATTCCACATTGTAACTCAGGGGTTTTCCTTATACTTGTACAATTGACTAACTGACTTGTATCTTTTAAGCCTTGTCAACACATTCTCAGCA
>NW_024670190.1:0-421 GCF_008729295.1 Plectropomus leopardus | reverse complement strand
TTTTTTGTTGCCTACTTAGTAATTGTGAATTCGGGGACGTTTTTTTGAATTTTGGTTGTTCTATATTTTAAAGAAAAAAAAGATTTTGAGTTTTTTTGATGCAGGTTTTTTTAAGGTTTGTCTGCATTGGGTACTTTTACTTTTAATACTTTCAGTATATATATAACAATAATTACTCTATTTAAGTACGATTTTCAATGCAAGACCTTTACTTGTAACAGAGTAATTTGATAGTTTGTATAATACTTTTACTTGAGTAAGGGGTCTAAATACTTCTTTCACCACTGAATGTGGATTTACTTTCTGCAGGCCAAATATTTTGCTTCACAAAACCAAAATGTTTTTTGAGAAAGACCATTTCAAAACATTTCCCGTTCGATGGGTTGCCTCTTGCGATTTGGAAATCACAGTAGTACTGCAG
>NW_024670189.1:0-961 GCF_008729295.1 Plectropomus leopardus | reverse complement strand
ATGAGGGCCCCTGACAATTTTGGCCCCTGGGCACTGTGCCCTGTAGGCCTGTTCAGTAACCCATGCATTGATGGGATGCAGGAGGTCATAAAAAAAAGTGTGGGCACTCACAAAATGCAAAATGCTCTTTGTTCTGGCCGACTGATCAAATGCTGTTGGCCTGATGTAAACACTTCTATTATAAGCACTGCAGCATGAGCAGCATTGTACAAAATACTGCCAGTCTGCTGTTTACACTGGGCTACACACACAGTTATAGTCATGAGTTACAATATGAAGAGATGCTGGCCTCACCTTGCTGGCCACCAAGCGTATCCAGCGACTACAAGTCTGTGTGTATGCATAGTTCGAATTACGGGGGAGCTAAGGGGAGCCCGGCTCCCCTCCTGTAATACATCCATGTGCCACACATTTTATGCATGTGACATGTTTTAGGAGTGGTGTGCACCGGAAAATGGGGTTCCCCTGAGAGCCACCGTGTAAATCGAACCCTGTGCGTATGTGTGTGTTACGATGAAATTGACGTCATGGCAGTGTCGCATGGCGTCGCTACGATGACCAGCTACAACTAGGCAATACTATCTTCTAATGGAAACCGACTCCCAGAAAAGTACCCAATACCAAAAGCGAGTAGAGTAGAGTAGAGTAGAGTAGAGTAGAGTAGAGCCGGTACCCTGTCGTGGAAATGCGCCATTAGAGATGCAACAGTGACACTGCTAATGTGATGTATGAAGCTGATTTGTTTCATGGTCTTGCAATTTTGTGTGCAGATAAAATTTTCCAAACATGCACAATGTGATTTATCTGTTTATCTCTATATTTTCATAATTCAAACCGTATTATGCTTTTCTGTTGCATCAGCAGCCACAGACTCAGCTGACAGCAACAGCTTACATCCACTGGCACATTATGAGACAGCGGTTCCCTGGGCACAGATATGAAAAAGTCCCCACCACCTCCC
>NW_024670188.1:0-1000 GCF_008729295.1 Plectropomus leopardus | reverse complement strand
GTGACCGAAAGAATGTAAATGTAAATAAAACAATGTAAAAATGCACAGTGTACATATGTACATATTTGCTAGATTTTGACGTTTCTTTGTCACATTTAGATTTGAAGTTTTTTCCATTTATGTTCTTGATTTTTGCAGTAATCTTCCTTACTTTTATAACTTTTCTATATTTATGTTCTTGCTTTTTGCAGTGCTTTTACAGAGTCTACCTTCAAAGTAAAGCTCTTCATTTACAGGTACATCCTCCTCTTTGATACACAAGTGACAGCATGTCTGCATGTTGCAAATATCAAAAATGCTAATGACCAAAGAATAGACTCTCAGACATCTGTCGCCACAACAAGATTTTCTATTTTTGGAGCGCTTAAATATACATGTACTGTTCAGCTATTCATTGCATCACACTGTCGGAGTGCAGAGCGTACTCTGGGCACAGACGGAGCAGCAGAACATGAGTCACAGCGAGACTCAACTCTTCGAGACCCCTGTTGCCACCCACCTATGCTCCCTCGTTAAACGCCTAAACTTTGTGTTTTTGGAAATCTTTCCAGATCGTCCAGAAACAGTTTGTTCCATTTTAATAAGCTAAGAAAAACAAACCCGCTGTACAGTTTTCTGACGGTGCCCCAGCCCAAGCTGAAACCACGTTGGCTCCATTTTTTTATAAATTTCACACATGATCAACATTCTCACAGATGTTTGCATTTAAATTTCTGTAGGAAGATTTGGAAAATATTTGGGTGTTGACGTTATACAGCGCAGAAAAATGTGAACGCAAATATACATGCAATCATTGTTTACTTTTAGGGATGTCAGCTCAACATGTGTATAGGACGGGCTTCAGAGCTCCGGTCCGTACATGTGGATCTGATCAGACGTTCATATGAGCTGAAGTTAGCGGGATAACGTCGGAGGGCTGAACAGAAGAATGCAGCTTATGGCAAAAAACATACGAGCTGACACTACAGATGTGATTTCTTTACAGTACTGTTCTTTATAC
>NW_024670187.1:0-683 GCF_008729295.1 Plectropomus leopardus | reverse complement strand
AAACACATCTTGGCCACAAATTATTCTGAGAGAATGGCATCTATGCTATTACCCCTTAAAATGAAGCGATGTCTCCTTTTGACATATTGTCAAGAATTGGCATGTAGACAGGTAGTAAGTAAGTATTTGAATCATTTTTAGAGGCCTAAAGGTGTCATATTATCCAACAACGCAAGAAAAGAAGCAAAGACTAGAGGAAAATCTTTTTCTTAAATCTAACTTTAAAAAACAACATGTTTTCCTGCTTTTCTATCTTGTTTAAGGTGGAGGAAATGATTCTAGAGAAGATGGTTAATATCTAAACTCAGCACCCAAACAAATACTCCCACTCGGTCAGTGCTACCTCAAAAGCTCTGTTTTACTGTCCCTCTAGTTCCCTTCTTCTTTATAGGCCTACTTCAATGTAGAGTTTTTTCCTTTTGTGTGTGTCCGAGCCATTTGTTTTGTTTCTATTAACCTTTATTAACAATGATAGGACAAGAGTTTACAATCGAAGGCGTTCTGGCTTCCATTTGTGGTCCGTTTGTAGTCCAAGCAATAGTCTGAGTAATATTAACAAATAGCATTTGAACAGCAGGTAAACAGTCCGTGTGGAGCAGTGAATCAGCCAAAATGCAATCTCAGAACAAATCAGCTAACACCTAAGCTAGTTTTGGGACCTTTAAAATAATAATAATAATAAT
>NW_024670186.1:0-347 GCF_008729295.1 Plectropomus leopardus | reverse complement strand
ACTGAAAAAACACTTAGAAAACCAAACGACCTGTGAATGCTTATTGTTGTCTTCCTGATTCATTATGTGCATGTTCCCACAATGGGCTTTACGTGCTCTGCTTACGCCCGTTTAAATGCAAAAAAAGCCAAAGTTGAGTTCTAAACTTGTGGCACATGTGCCCACAAGAGATGTGCAAAGAACAAACATAAATCTTGTAAATATACTTGATCCCTGCTACAGGCATTGTTGTGCTTAAAAGAAAAACTGCTGGTGTGTGTGGATTCTGAAGGACATGAATGAATGAGCAGAGATTTCATTCTGAAATCATTCTAACCATAATCATACAACATTCAAAAGGTCCCCAG
>NW_024670185.1:0-517 GCF_008729295.1 Plectropomus leopardus | reverse complement strand
GTGTCCACAAAGTAGCTGTCACCGTAGCTGTCGTACTCCTTGGCAAAGTGCTCCCTGGTGGCGGGGGACATGTGGATCATGTGACGCGGTTGCCATGGGACCACGTCTTTCTGGTCCAGGCACTCCAGCAGCCAGGCAGCCCACACCACGTCGTGCTGGTTGGATGAAACCAGGTTCTTCACACGCATGTTCTCCACGCCGGCAATCACGCAGTAGGTGTCCCGTCCTGGGTTTTGAACCACGATACCTCCACATCTGATGAGAAGATGACAGCAGTAATCAGTAAATTGTTTATTTAGAATACTTTAAAAACAGTAGTTCCCAACTGGTCCAGCCACTGGGTCCAGATTTCCCCTTCAAGGCTCACACACAAGAGAAATTACCATACATTCAATTTGATTACTTATACTGTAAATAACGTGGGCTTTAAACAGAAATAAATAAAACATATGGCGAGGAATTAAGTGCAGTTAGTTAGAACCAGGGACTAGGATTTGAGGACAATGGGGTCTTAGCT
>NW_024670184.1:0-655 GCF_008729295.1 Plectropomus leopardus | reverse complement strand
CACTTCTTGTGAAGGCCTAATTTGACCAGCAAAATCCAGCACAAGCAGTCACTTTCCTCTGCACCACAGGTGGCTTAATTGGGTCAAACCAACTCATCAAGATTCACAGGGGAGCCTGAAACTTTAGCAACAACTTTATGCGTTCAATATGGCTAACTGAGTGATATATATATATTCGCACCATGAAAAGAACAAAGACTGCTACTACAACTTCAATGAGAAGTGTGAACACAGCATCGACACTAAAGCTGCTGTTTGATTTTCAGCTGACACAGATATAACATCACCTCTTGTGCCAACGCTGCCAAGTGACAAGCAGCCTACCAGCACAGCGTGGTGAGACGCAGTGGATGTTTCCTCAGTTTCCAGAGGAAAAAGTTGGGATTGTATGTTTCTGAAAACTGTGGATACATTTCATTTGTATGTGTCATACCAGCGTTTCTAAAGTGAAGTAGCTCTGATCACATGTATGTAAGCTCCCTTTATCATTGGGTCAGACAGCTGCCAAGCTGCAGATCACTGTTAGAGCCCAAAAAACAACAAAAGCAGGTATTAATTAGACATTGGTGGCCTTCCAGCATTGTTTTTGTGCCACCAGAAGAGGATGATATTTAGCCAGACATTGATGGCATCTCCAACGGCAAAAGTGCCACGA
>NW_024670183.1:0-443 GCF_008729295.1 Plectropomus leopardus | reverse complement strand
TATGCATATGTGTGTGCATGTGTTTTTATGTTAATGTGTATTAATGCGTGAGTGTTTCTGACATACTGTACGGCCATGTGCGTGGATTTGTGCTGGAATGTATTTGTGTGTATGGCTGTGTGTGAAAATGTGCGAGAATAGAAGCCATGTTTTTCAACTCCCACTGGATCAAGGCCTTTTATAATCCACTGAGCCGACATAATTCCACCTCACTTACAATGGATTTGTCTCTGCTTTGTCTCCTCATTATTGTTCTCATTCACATGATAAGCTGCTTCATGATTCCATTAGCATTCTCTCTTAGCCGCTATGCTATAGGCACCGACATTTCAACTTCAGCGCTGTGGAATTACAACTTTTTACTCAGTTAATCTTGGCTCGACTGGCTGAAGGACGGTTGAGAAAAATTCAATTGTTGTACTCATAAAGACACAAAAGAGAAT
>NW_024670182.1:0-333 GCF_008729295.1 Plectropomus leopardus | reverse complement strand
TAGACTATGGATTTTATATACATGTTTCCTTAAAATAATGAGGCTGGTATTTTTTTATTTTTGCGAGGTTCTTTCCTATTTGCTTGTGTACATATAAAATTAGATACATTCATTTTAAATATTGTAACCATCCTTGTCTACATACTTCCTGCTTCCTTTTTGTCAAATGTTTCTGACAACGATAATCATGGTGATGGTGCCAAAAAAAATATGCATTTGAAAAACATTTTCCAGAAATCATGACCTGGTTGCACAAGATAATCCACAGATCTTGTGAGCAGTTTCATAAAGGAGCTATTTCCTTTCTACTGAACTTTACCCACCAACCATCAT
>NW_024670181.1:0-303 GCF_008729295.1 Plectropomus leopardus | reverse complement strand
TTGCAGGCCTCAAATTAAGAATGACTGCATATTTACAAAAAACAATTATGTTTATCAGTTTGAACTCAAAATACCTGTCTTCAGACTTTATTAAATTGAGTAAAGGAAGGAATTTCAAATCACTGCATTCAGTTTTTATTTACATTTTACACAGGGTTACAACTTTTTAGGAGTTTCTTTCTGAGCGCAGCCAGTCGAACCCAGACACACTCACACTTGCTTTATTTTAATGCAAGACAGCATTTTGTCAGTTAATGTCATTTCAGTTGTTTGTGAAATGCAGACACACGCAGCCATAATTCC
>NW_024670180.1:0-316 GCF_008729295.1 Plectropomus leopardus | reverse complement strand
CAACTTGAAAAGCTGAACTGTTATTGAGCTTCTATTGACACCAGGACGTAATGCAAAATATAGCAGCCATTACTCATACAGAGTTTTTTTAATGTTTTTTTTTTCAAGAAAATAAAATAAGACACAGAAGACAGTTACTAGATAATATAAATCCTGGTATTAATATCTTGAGTCCGAGAATGAGAATTGTAGTATAAGAGAGTTCTGATACTAAAACATTTATTTTTACCTCTTAGAATTCATACTCTTATATTGAGGAGCTAAATACGTATTATTGTGGCCAATTAAAAATTCTTAGCCTGATCGTCATATTAAT
>NW_024670179.1:0-890 GCF_008729295.1 Plectropomus leopardus | reverse complement strand
AATAATTGTAAATAGGCCTATTTGATTATGTTAAAATGAAATGCAGTTCTCAAGAAAAAATTCCCTTGCTCAAAAAAAAAAAATCTAAATCTGCAAACCTCTTGCAATTTGTGGTACATTTCTTGCAAAGTTGCTCATTGTCTTTTTTGTGAGAAATCAAACCTATATGCTGAGGGTTCAAAGGTTCAAATAGAAGGCATCTGAATATAGCACAAGAAAAATGGTGTCAATCCAGGTTTCAAAGGTTTGAACTTTTCTTAAAGGGATAGTTTAATTTTTTTTTTTTAAGTGGGGTTGGATGGAGCACTTATCCACAGAAATTATAATACATATAGTGAATATCAGTCGGCATGCCCCCAGTTTGTAGAAGCAGGCTGGAGTCCAACATGGAAGCTAAGTGATGTGGCTCAGCAGCAAAATGTATTTTAGCCACCTATATTTTCACAGCTTTACCTTTCCGTCAGACCACCCATTCCTACGGTAAAGACGTCAATAGCCTCAGTTCCAGACTCCATTGACAAAAACAATGATTTTAGCACCCTGAACATGGGACATGCTGCTCTACTGCTGCCTCTATCAGATAGTTTGTGTTATTCTGTGACTCTGGTGAATCCCAACTAACCCTTTTAAACATCAAAGACACACACTAGTGCAGTCAAAATCACTCTCAGAGGCAGCAGTAGACCAGCAGCTCCTGTGTTCAGCAGTGTTATATCACTGTTTTTCTAAATGGAGTGTGGCTTTGAAGAGCGTGATATAATGTTCCCGTTTATATCCTGTTTATAGCACCACAGAGTCCCGTTTATAGCACTGTTGTACAATGTTCCTGTTGGAAATCACTGCCTGACCTCAAGGTGAAGAAGTGAAAATATTCTAAATATAGCATACAC
>NW_024670178.1:0-652 GCF_008729295.1 Plectropomus leopardus | reverse complement strand
TGCAACTCAAACTCCTCAAACTGCTGAAGAACTAAAGATGAGTTGCACTGCATTCAGACCTGCAAAAAACATCCAAATTTAGAGTGGGGACACAGAATGATCCTCCTCCATCACGCAACTAAAACTGCTGCTGAGGGAAAAAAAACATCAGGACGACTTGTGCAGCGTTCAGAGACCCACAAAAAACATCCAATTTAGAGAGGGGACACAGAACTTTGTCAGGTACTGCCACACATATTCTCATTCTGTGGGAAATACTCTGTGTGAAGAAAAAGTAGCAGAATAAAGACAATAACATCTTTTGTGCCCTAAATAAACATTCACATTAAGCTGATCAGGCTCACAGAGAGTGTTCCAGGAGCCCTCCATGATTCACTACAGATTTAAGCTCTCTCCGGTCAGCAGGCCTGCACAGAGCTGGCTTTACAGCTTGGCATGTCCTTCACCACACGCCCACCTTTTTCTGTTTGGGCCTGCACCAAATAAACAACTGTGGGGGAGGACAGCCATAATCACCAGAAAGCTCAGAGCTGCAGTCTGTGAAGAAAAGAGGAGGTTCAGCAAGCATGATCTCATGGCCTCCTCCCTCCCATAATTCACCACATTGAGTCAAAGTGGCCTCAGATTTGGCCTCAGACAACGCAACTATGGA
>NW_024670177.1:0-1642 GCF_008729295.1 Plectropomus leopardus | reverse complement strand
AAGGGTTAATGTGGAAAACAATGTGGAGTTTACACTGTAAGCTGCAGAAATGTTAGTATGTGGATGTAGAGATGAATTGCACTGGCAAATGATTCTGCTTCTAGAACAAACTACATGAACTGCAGATCCAGTAGTTTGCAGAATAATTAACACGCGAGCTCACTGTAATACACTGTTGAACTGTCTAAAAGGTTGTGTATCATCTTACAGAAAAGATTTCTTTCTTTCTTTAAAAGCTTTCCAAACCCAAATGGTACTCAGAAAGAAAAACAGCCTGGTAATGATGGAAGTGGAAGTGGACGCCCCACTGACAAAACTATGCCTGCAAGAGCACTCAGAACTATAAATTGCTGCATTGAAAGTGCAAGAAGCTTTTATTTTCCTACCCGTCCTCTTTCCCTTATTTCACCTCCTGCTGGGAAGATGACATGAACGACATTCCTTCCATTGCCACTGTGATGCTGAGTTAAGATTTATCTCCATCCCTGCTGCCAAACGGTATAAGTCAATGACAGAAATGACACTGGGCATTAACTGCTGCTCGGGCTACGTGCAACATTGTAAAAAGCCTGCCCTTGAAGGTTTTACAGCAAGACTTATTAGTCCATCTCTGCTGTCCTCTTGACTGATGGTTCCCGCAGTGGGAGAGCACTAGTTGTCTTTAAGGGAAAATGCTAGCATTTCAAGATAAGTAAAAACTATATTTAATTCACAATTACCTCACTAAATAATAACATTTTCTATTTGTTTTAAGTCAGCAACAACACAAATCCTAAGAGTTTATGGAATTTTAAGTGTGTCTCCTCCATTCCTCCTCTACTAAACATTTAGCCTTAAATTCTCTTTCCCTCTGCTCTTTTATTAGTATAAATCAGGCTGTAGTACCTCAAACTGGGGCCAGTTCATTGGCATGCCGGGGCCATGATTGGACCGGAACCACTTCAGGTCGTCTTCAGCATCAGTGGCAGAGATTGTGTCTTCCAGCGTGTGGTAGATTGTCTGGAATCTATGAAGACAACATTGGCCTTTATTTTCACGGCACTGCACATTAGCTGCAACAGCAACGTGTATGTATTCAGATATTAAATGGCTTGTTTGACCATTACTTGGAAAAGAGAAACCCAGGTGACTCTCCTGTGTCTGACCTGTGATTCGTTGAGAGATCCAGGTGCTGTTTAACCTCCAGCAGCAGCTCTCTGAAGAAGCGGATTCGTTTGTCTTCAAACTGCTGCCACTGCTCGAACACCTGCTCCATGTTCTCCATATACTGAGGGGTCAACTTGTCGAGTTCTTCAAGAGATTTCTCATAGCGTTCTTTAGTCTGGGAGAAAGGGAGCAATGAAGTGACAATTAAAATACCTGATATCTGTACTCTTGTATATAGACAGCCCAACATAATCTCTACCAGTGCTGCTGTGTTTTTTAGCAGGCTACTGTTCTTAATCGAGTTATAAATGAAGTGTCCAAAAGACATGCCCAATCTGACTTATTAGATTTTACATTTTATTTTCTTTAATTTTCTGTATAGCCTATGACTTTTGTCCCATTAAATTTGTTTACTAGTTTAATTTTTTTTTAAAGATTTTTTTTTTTTTTAGTTATTTTTGCATTTATTAAATAAGACAGGTCAACATCAACAACG
>NW_024670176.1:0-1460 GCF_008729295.1 Plectropomus leopardus | reverse complement strand
ATATCCCAGACTGTCAGCAGCTACACTCACACACTGACATATCCCAGACTGTCAGCAGCTACACTCACACACTGACATATCCCAGACTGTCAGCATACTAATTTTAAAATAATACATTTTTATGGGGCTTTTTTTAATCTAAAAACATAGTGACATCATGACAAAAACCTGACATTTAAAGGGTTAACATTCTGAACATAATGAATTTTTAATAATTAGGATTAAGACTGATGTTGGTTAAAAAAAATTAACTTAAGGAAAACAGAATTTTTTTCTTTTTTAACCTGATTTACATTACAAGTGCATTTTGTGTGCAGAGCGGTATGAGTGTGAGTATTTGACGCTGCAGAAGAAAAGAATAAAAATCAGTGTTGCTGCTAAACATGGACATATGTATCCCAGCCTGTGATAATCACGAAAAAGGTTGATTGTGTTGTGGCAGGACCTTTTTTTTGGCGTGTTTTGCGGCAGGACTTCTTGTGGCTGAATCTTTCGTTGCGGGACGTTTTTGTCTCGGCGTGTTCTGCAGCATTTCGTTATTGAATGTTTCGTTGCAGGATGATTTGCAGTAATCTGATGTTTGGCCATACCATGTTTTCAGAAAATCTGTCATGAAAGGAGGATTTCTTGAAAGATTTTTTGTGCAGGTTTTTTTTCCTGGTTGCATTTTGTGCTGCAGGGTGTGATGTTGATGTTGAGCCGCTCACTCAGCAGGACGGCGCAGAAAATACCAGCGTACGGTTAAATGTCACAGCAGGCGAGCGTCGGGGCTGATTGTTAACACGTGTCCTGAATGCTCTTTACTGCATTTAGTTCACAGCAGCCAAACGCAGTTTATCCACATTTCACGTGTGTGTAACGTGATACTGCATACAAACAGAAGACTTATTGATCCGATTTTAAGGCAAAGATACAGAATCATTACTATAATGTGATCACTAAATCTCATTTGGAACAAACTAAAATATGGTATTTATTTATTCTTCATTCAGATCCACATTACAGGACTACACCACGCTGCGGGGGTCCACACGCTTAAAACAACACGAGTACACAAGAAGTCACATCAAAACTGTGTTCAAGACAGTAAAGTCAAGTAAACAAGTAAACATCACGCTGCACGAGACGTATAACTCAGTTTTATAAAACACACAAAAATCTCAATAATAACCAGCAATAATATTAATAATAATGATCTAAAAAATAATCTCTACATAACTAGATATTGTAAAATTGCATTCCAGCTTTTTTTACCAAGTTTGGTTTACGTTGAGGTTTTTGTTGATGCGTTGAATTCGCCTCACGGGAACTTCACCGTGAATATTATTCATCAACAATCTGTCTGTCTTTCAGCGTGCAACGTCACCATCCATAACCGCTGCAGAGACAGTCTGGCCAGCTGTGCAAAGATGAAACAAAGGGTAAGAAGTGTCGATTTGTCACAACAACAACAACAACAA
>NW_024670175.1:0-538 GCF_008729295.1 Plectropomus leopardus | reverse complement strand
TCACTGATGTGTTTTTAGTAGTTTTTGGGCAACAATGGAGGTCTGTGGCACAGATAAATAAAATATGCCTGACTTTGGCTACACAAGCAATACTTATTAGTACTGCAGAATAAAAAAATGACAGACAACTATAGTCCCTTTACCACTGCATAAAAAACACTAACACCCACTAAAATCTGACTTTTGGGGACAATCGGCATTGACTCCTGGGACAAATGACTAAACACAGGTTGAGCTCAAATTAGCCACGATCTGCAGTGAAGGAGGTATGACTCGTAATTTTAGCCCCTTTTTCCGACAATGACACTGCTCAAGAAAATAGAAAAAATCTATGTCCAAGTAACACCTGAACACCAAGACGTACATAACAGATATATGAAACCATAGTAACCATCCGTGACATTTTCACTGTCCTCCATGCTGCTTCCTACTGTTTACCATCACATCTTTGATTACAGCAATACTCAACTGTGCAATATTCTTCAATATCCTAATTCATTCTTACTGACAGTTTTTGAGTGTTTTTTAACATATGATG
>NW_024670174.1:0-212 GCF_008729295.1 Plectropomus leopardus | reverse complement strand
TTACCTTAGCTCCAATACCTTCATGTGGTTTGAATATTAAAAAAAAAGGTTATTTATAGTGGGGAGAAGATCACGCATTTTACCTCAGTTACTCAGGGAGGCTGAAGGAAATCTGTAGCTGTGGGAAGAGTCATGATAAGGAAACAAACATAAAAACAAAGTCACGCCCACCTCTCTCCTCTGATAAATTAAGAACAGTCCCTTACTGTTGC
>NW_024670173.1:0-621 GCF_008729295.1 Plectropomus leopardus | reverse complement strand
ACATGCTTTCCAAACATGTGGGCCCACAGGATTTATTTTTGAAAATATTGTCCTTCTTTCCAGGCCTACAAATTGCTTTTTGCAAATTCCATTTTTTTCATGAGTGTACGAACTCTGTAAAACTCATGCTGCACTCATGCTGCAGGTTCAGTTAAGGGCTGCTCTGTAGATTTAGGCCACGTACAGCGGGTGGTCGACCCCACTGAAGGCAAAGAATGTCCAAATCTGGAGCAAATGCACCTGTGTTTCCTGGTTATCAACATCTGCACTGCTGCTGCTGCTTTGTTTACCCTCCATGTCTGGTTCGGATGTTGTTTTCTTTGGCCGTCCTTGTTATTGTGCATTAATTGTGCAGGAATGCTGTTTCTCTGACCTCTGTATGTGATGCTGATTTGTGTTATGCTTGGGGTGATCTTGCACATAATTGGAATCCTGTTGTTACAACGATCAGATCAACATCCTCGTGTATAAGAGATATTCATAGCTATCATCTTGTTTGCAGCAGTAGCTTATTTATTTGTAAAATGAGTAAATCAAACAGCTGTAAGCAGGAGTTAGAGGAGGTGTTTCAGCGTCTGTCTGCAGAGTTTGATGGATTAAATGTCTCTTCATTTCCAGGCC
>NW_024670172.1:0-380 GCF_008729295.1 Plectropomus leopardus | reverse complement strand
GAAGCAGATAGACCCACATTTTAACAAAAGTTAAAAAAAAAAAAAAAGTGTGTGCACCCTGTAATTCAGATCCATTTTATTGGGTTAAAGATACACAAAATGAGGCCGATAGTTTTGCCATTCTGTGCAACTGAACTGAAATCATAACCTCACACGTAAGGTGCAAGCTGCTAATGCTTAAATAATTTCTACATAATCTGACAAATGCGTTTCTGCGTTGGTGTAGTTCTCTCACCCACCTACACAAACATACACACATAAATACAAATGCTGAGATAGGATACTTTTGCGCACAAGTTGTACAGATTAACACTAATTTCCTGGAGGCCTCCGTTAACCTCCTCCATAACTACCACATTCCTGACTCTAGATCTTAACCA
>NW_024670171.1:0-594 GCF_008729295.1 Plectropomus leopardus | reverse complement strand
TGTGAGAGATCACATAAGGAAAACAATTTCAGTGAGCCTCTAGTGTGTCTGCAAACCTGCCAACTTTTAGCAAAATGCACTTTTCCAAATAAGAAATTTGTCCCCCAGATGATTCATGTAGAATTGAACTGTAGTTTTTGACACCTGCACTTGATACCAAATTGTATTTGACCAAGTTTGTTATCTGAACTGTTTTCTGTTTCCTTTGCTTAAAATATTTCAATTAAAAGATGTACGTGGCAAAGCCTATTTTGTAGTCATATTTTTTCTCTGTGACATGGCAGTTTGCTTTACAAGTCAATATACATAGCTAACTGCATCTGATGTGCAACAAAACACTTGACTTGGCATTATGTTTTCAGATTGTCCGTCCGTCCCATTCTAGTGAACGCCTGAGGGATTTTCCTTTAATTTGGCACAAACATCCACTTGGTTTTTACAATGACTAGATTAGACTTTTGAGGTCAAAGGACAAGGACAAGGCGACTTCAGTCTCATTCTTGTGAATGCGATACCTCTCCAACACCCTGGGGGAATTTCCTCAAAGCTGGCACAGACGTGCACTTGATTAGATCTATCTATCTATCTATCTAT
>NW_024670170.1:0-953 GCF_008729295.1 Plectropomus leopardus | reverse complement strand
TGTCTGCAGGATTGTACCCCGGAGAGACTGAAGCCAGTCAGTGCTCAAACATCCTCACTTGCCAACAGCACTTTTTGGTCTCACTATAAAGCCTCTAACAGTAAGTGCTGAACAGCTAAGAGGCTGAAACTGAGTGTTTGGATCAGGAATTGTATCAGAATCAGACTACACAATAGCAGCAGAGTAATGAGCAGTGGTTGAGGAATAAATAAATTTGATTTACTTAAGCAGTGGTGAAATGTAACTAAGTACATTTACTCAAGTACTGCACTTAAATATGGATTTGAGTTACTAGAACTTTACTAGTCTGTTCTTTTCATGACACTTTATACTCCTATATCACTACTTTTCAGAGGGAAATATTCCACTTTCTACTTTACTACACTTCTTCTTCTTCTTCTTAAAGCAGTCTTTACTTTATAGGTAAGATTTTTCAATAAGAAACATAAGAAAAGTTTATAAAATATAATGTTTTGTTTCAAATTAAACTACCTAAAAGTATATACATGTACAGCTGAAGTTATCAGTCAATTAATCAATAAGTTGATTGATAGAAAATGAACTGTCAACAGCTTTTGATAAATGCTTGATTTGATTTTGAGTTTTTTAGTACTTTTACTTGAGTAAAGGATCTGAAGACTTCCTCTACACCCTACTTAAGTAAAAGTAGTAATATCACACTGTAAAAATAGTAATAAAGTTTTGTATTGAAAATGTGAGTTAACTTAAATTAAGTAAGTATAATCAGGTAAGTGTACTTAAAGTTCCCAAACCAGAAAAAAAAAACCTCAAAATTTTTCAAAAGAATTTAGAAAATTAGCTGAAAGCTAATTGATCATTTAACTTATTGTTTCAGCTGTATTTGAAGAAACTGTTGGCTCAACAAGACATAATATTTTTAATGCAAAAATCTTAATATGTATAGTAACTAGTAACTAAACCTTTCAGATAAA
>NW_024670169.1:0-558 GCF_008729295.1 Plectropomus leopardus | reverse complement strand
TGCAATTATAGCTCAGCATTTAGTCACCCGGTTCAAATGTTATCAGCCCATTGAATAGTCATCTGGTGCATAGATTGGAGGTAGTACCTGTATAGCCTCGCTTTTACATTTATTGCTTTTAAGTGCAGACCTCTATTAGCCATAGCAATTATGATAGGAGCAAAGGAGGAAATCAAGAGACCGTGTAAAAGGCAATTGGGGTGCCAAGTCGCTGAACTGGTAGAACAGGTGCCTCATGTATGAAGGCAATGTCCTTTCCGCAGCGGCCAGGGGTTCAATTCCACCATCAGCCCTTTGCTGCACGTCATCCCCTCTCTCTCACCCTTCCATGCTAATATGCCTATCAAATAGAGGGAAAATCCCCCAAAAATAATCTTTAAAAAAAGAAAGAAAGGGCAACAAAGGACAGATGGGCCAAACAAACACAGGACTTTCACCCAGACCCAGACCGCTGTTTGTGTCCTGTATGAAAAAATTTAACAACTTATTGTAAGTTACATGTATACTTAAGTACATAATATACATAACTTATGTCACATACATAACTTAAGTTATGTA
>NW_024670168.1:0-652 GCF_008729295.1 Plectropomus leopardus | reverse complement strand
ATTGTTGAAAGCGCACAAAAATGGACAAGAGTCAATGAATGTCGCATTGATTAAACTATTACTGAAGCAGATGTGGTGGAGTTTGACATAAGTATTCCATAAATTAGTGTCGGTTTTCCATTTCTTTCTGCTTTTCATCACCTCACAAAGATTTTAACCAAACACACATCTGATGTCATTAACTGTCCGTCAAAATCCCCAAATATTAGAAATTAAGCGTGTTGTTTTCGATTTAACTGATTTTAAATATTTTAAAAAAATACTAAGGTTTTATACTGTAACAGAATCCAGAATGATTCAACAAAGTTTATAGTAAAAAATTCTAGTAAATGTTTGTGTTGAACATTTCTGCAAACCACGGATGTTACATTTGTGGGGTATTTTGTAACTTCCTGTGACTCAACAGCACTGTGGTGGAGGTTTTGGTTGAGTTAAAGAACAAAAACCACTTGGTTATGGTTAGGGGAAATCATGTTTTGGCTCAAAACCCCCATATTTGGTGGCTTAAACCCTGCTGAGAAACATCACTATGTGCCACCAAAAACGACCAGGTTCGATGGCTTAAACACTAAAATGTGTCAGTGAAAAACACACAGATTTAGTGCCATAAATAGCCCAAGGAGACGCCACAATGTGACAGAATAAAACTCCC
>NW_024670167.1:0-595 GCF_008729295.1 Plectropomus leopardus | reverse complement strand
CAAAAATAAATAAACAAATTAAATAAACTAAAAGTATGAAAATTACCAAGAAAGATAACAAAAATAAGAAAAAAGAAAAATTTAAAAAATAAATACATAAAATAAAATGACCCCTAAAAATCCTACAATTTAAAAAAAATGTATGCATTTTTTCTTTGCTGTAACATAATTTATGGTTATAATGTTTTTTTTAGGTCATTTTATTGTTACCTTTAACTAATTTGTGAGACATTTCGTGCCAAGTTGGTCATTGCCTTTTTCCTCATGCTTTCAAAAGAAATCAAACCAAGTTACATTGGTTTCAAGGGTTAAATAGCTTGTGAAAGGCATTTCAACCCAGCACAAGAAAACTGATGTCAAATCAGGTTTCAAGGGGTTAAAGGTTCCGTGTGTGGGATTTAGGGGTATATATTGGCAAAAGTGTAACATAATACAATAACTACGATTTCTTTAATGTAATCATCCGAACATTCGAATCATTGTGTTTTTGCCACCTCAGAATGATCCATTTACAGTATATTGACATAGGGAGCAGGCAGTGTGGGTAATTCACACTGCAGTTCAGAATAACACGAAACACCTGCAATGAACAAAA
>NW_024670166.1:0-225 GCF_008729295.1 Plectropomus leopardus | reverse complement strand
TTGGCATTCTTGCAGATGTCTTCCCAAGTTTCTGTGATTTTTACCCCTAGCTCTCTCTCCCAGACTCTTTCCAGCTGTTTTGTCTTTTCACACAAGTAATCCATGAGAGATCTGTAATAAGTTCTTATGGAAACCTCACCCTTAGAGCAAAAGACTTTACTTTCCATGTCAGAAAGCGGAATAATATATGATTAATCCCCTTGCATGGGCCTTTTTGGTTTCCCA
>NW_024670165.1:0-1054 GCF_008729295.1 Plectropomus leopardus | reverse complement strand
ATAGTAGGCTATATATTGTACGCCCTAAAAAGAATAATGCAAAAAAAATGTGTTTTAATTTCCCACAGTCATGTTTTACGTGTTGTTGATGTGTGAGTGACTCACCTCTTCCTTGTTGTTTATGGTTGAATTTTTTTTGGCAAAATAGAGGCAACCGTTCAGGTGACTGACTTAGGGCTCCTGGGTCAAACCATATCACAAACCGGGGGGGGGGGTATAGAGGTGGAAATGATTTTTGCAGGTAAAATTATTTCTCTAGGTTTATTTATTTTGTATGAAATCATTGTCAGTGTAAATAATACTCTTACAACCTTATGTATTTTGGTGTTGATTTTACATGAATTTTTTTTTTTTTATGGTCTCTGTCCCAACCGTGTGGTATCTTCCAGCTAATTATCAGCAGAGGGAGGAATAAAAGGAAGGTGGTTGATTTTAAAGTTTGTTAGTGTGTCTTTTGTTGTTCAGTGACACTACAGGTGTGTTTCATTTTAACTGTTACATCTCCTGTCTCTTTGCTGCTAACTGTTAAACTGTAAGAAGACAAGTCAAAATATAATTTATGTAAAATAATGTATATATAATACAACATCTGATAAAAAAAAAAATCAAAAGTGAGAGACAAACTAGCAAACCTTTATAAGTCAGGTTTGTGGCATCAATGTTTTTGAGACTATTATAGTTTTAACTTTCAGTTCTTGTCATATTTTTGACAATAAAATGTGTAACATGTAAATTAATGTAACAATTTCATCTTTTTTACTCTATTTATGTACAAATACTAGACTGTATGGCGTTAAACGAGGTGGTGGTATTTCTGTTTGCAGTCTTTATTTTAAGCAAAGCTAACAGTGTCCTGACTTCAGCTCAGAACTGAACACACAGGAATGAGATTGATATTTGATTTCTGATTGATATCTAATATCTCACCCCCAGAATAAAAAAGCAAATATCTTAAAATGTTGAACTATTCCTTTAAACAATAAACAGAATAATTAGGCTAATTTTCACCTCAAAATTAAGCTAGTATTTAAAATAAAATAAGATAAAATAATAT
>NW_024670164.1:0-383 GCF_008729295.1 Plectropomus leopardus | reverse complement strand
TTTCAGTGAAAAATCTTACCAACAATGCAAAACCTGCATGACAGGCAGAAAAAGCTCAAAACTAACTGGTAAACACTGGGGAGTGTTTAACAGCCTAAGAGTCAGATATATTCCTCAGGACTAGCTGGAGAACAAAACAGAGCTAATGTGGGAACTTACTTAACTTGCATTTATTTAGCATTCAGAAATATGAATAAATGTATACTGACCTTGTTTGGAATCTGCTGGATGCAACCATGGATGTATAAAGAGAGCTGGATATAGTGTTGGAGGCGGGGCCTGTTCATTTATATTAAAGTTGCTTAGGCACATGATGTCACAAAAGCTTGGTTTCCATGGTATGAAATAACTTGGATCTTCCGCATTGTGAGGTCAAGAGCAAG
>NW_024670163.1:0-730 GCF_008729295.1 Plectropomus leopardus | reverse complement strand
TTTGTTATAATTCGGCGTTCCGTTCGTACGAAAACTGCGTTTTGGGGCCTGAAAATGCAAACTTTTGAAATCGGGTTCCAGAGCGAAATCTTTTGCCTTTTCTTCTGTCACCGTGTAAACTGGCAATGCCCGGATCCTGTGAGAACGGCATCACCAGCTACAGGCCCGGCATGAGAATTTTGTTCACAATCTTATCCTACAAATGCAGTTTTTTTAGGCAAAGGAAAGACTTTTTTAGTAGGACTGTTCTCATCTAAATGTGTCCTTAGTGTGGGACACACACACCAGTCTCCTGGTTCGAAGTCCTATGCTTGTTTCACCTGTTCTCCTCTTTTTCCGGCTTCAGTAGGCAGACTTTCTCCATCTTTATGCTGCATCGAAAATATGGCAAAAATAAAATTGTTTATATATAATATTAGCAGTATCTTGAAGTATAATATCCATCGGTGAAGATTTTTGAATTATAACATCACGGATGTTTATTAGCTGCACACCCTCATCGACAAAGTGGATGAAGAGAGATACGACCTGGAAGTCAAAGAGGTCAAAGGTGACAGAGAGGTATGATTCTGATTCGTGCATTAATGTAAAAGCAGGATTTTACTGTTATAGTTGGTTTAGGTGGAGCTAATTTTGAACTGTTTTTTTTTAATGGATTAATCTGCTGATCATCCATTTTTATTTTAAAAATTTTTTTATTAATATTTTTGAAATAATTAAAATTAAATTA
>NW_024670162.1:0-785 GCF_008729295.1 Plectropomus leopardus | reverse complement strand
CATCTTAAAATAAAGCCTTAATTGGCATCAAAATGTCTTAAATCAATTTTTCAAAAGTCTTAAAATGCTTCGACAGTGGAGGTAGGATTGTTAAATTGTTGTCCTAAATTTTAATTCCAGCTGCATTAAAAGTCTTTTAAGTCTTAAATCCCACTTACCTTAAGTTACAGGAAACCTGCTTCAACCACCAAATTCTCATCCGGTCATTCTTGAGTCGGAGTTAGGGATGCCACCCGTCCCGTATAATACCGAATCATCCCGTATTTAAAGGTCAAATGTGTTGTCCCGTACTCAATCAATATTGAATCAATACGGACGGGAACTTTGGGGAGCAACTTATGCCTTTACTTAACTCTTTCCCTGCCACTGACGAGATTTTGCACTAATCATTTTTTTCACTGTAGAGGACAATGATACAGATGTTGTGCAATAACTCATGAACTACATTTTCACATGCTTGGAGAGACACGAGAACTTTACAACCAAAGGACTTTCATGGAGACATAGCACAGTATTAACTTAGAAGCTGCCAGAGAGACTGACACAGGATACATGTCCGTCTTGCTCCAGCCTGGACACAGCCCGCTCCAGCGGGGACATGTCCAACAGCCGGCTCCAGCTTGGACGTGCTACATCTGGCGTCAGGTTGGGCACGTCCGACAGCCCGCACGGACAGTCTGCCCACTCCAGCGCACAGCCATCCCCAGCGCTATTATGCTATTGATAGTGTTATTAATAGTTATTAATAGTGTTATTAAAAGCGTTATTAATGGTGCCCATACCAC
>NW_024670161.1:0-330 GCF_008729295.1 Plectropomus leopardus | reverse complement strand
TTGCAGGCCTCAAATTAAGAATGACTGCATATTTACAAAAAACAATTGTGTTTATCAGTTTGAACTCAAAATACCTGTCTTCAGACTTTATTAAATTGAGTAAAGGAAGGAATTTCAAATCACCGCATTCAGTTTTTATTTACATTTTACACAGGGTTACAACTTTTTAGGAGTCTGGGCTGTAATACTATTCTACCTGAGTACTTTCTGAGCGCAGCCAGTCGAACCCAGACACACTCACACTTGCTTTATTTTAATGCAAGACAGCATTTTGTCAGTTAACGTCATTTCAGTTGTTTGTGAAATGCAGACACACGCAGCCATAATTCC
>NW_024670160.1:0-263 GCF_008729295.1 Plectropomus leopardus | reverse complement strand
TAATGATAACTTGATGATGGAGGCAGTCAAGCAGCACACGACTGTATGATATATTCTTTATACTGAAAATCATGTTTTTACACTGTACTAATGTGACAATATGAATAAGAAACAAAGTTTTATTAAATTAATAAATGTGCTAGTTGTGGCTAATAACATACTGAATGCTTTTGCCTCTTGCCAAGTAGCTTTCTGGGCACCGATTGGAGGGTCTACCCCAATCGCTATAATAAAATGTTGGCATATTAAGTTTCTGCAACCCA
>NW_024670159.1:0-643 GCF_008729295.1 Plectropomus leopardus | reverse complement strand
TGCAACTCAAACTCCTCAAACTGCTGATGAACTAAAGATGAGTTGCACTGCATTCAGACCTGCAAAAAACATCCAAATTTAGAGTGGGGACACAGAATGATCCTCCTCCATCCCGCAACTAAAACTGCTGCTGAGGGAAAAAAAACATCAGGACGACTTGTGCAGCGTTCAGAGACCCACAAAAAACATCCAATTTAGAGAGGGGACACAGAACTTTATCACACATATTCTCATTCTGTGGGAAATACTCTATGTGAAGAAAAAGTAGCAGGATAAAGACAATAACATCTTTTGTGCCCTAAATAAACATTCACATTAAGCTGATCAGGCTCACAGAGAGTGTTCCAGGAGCCCTCCATGATTCACTACAGATTTAAGCTCTCTCTCGGTCAGCAGGCCTGCACAGAGCTGGCTTTACAGCTTGGCATGTCCTTCACCACACGCCCACCTTTTTCTGTTTGGGCCTGCACCAAATAAACAACTGTGGGGGAGGACAGCCATAATCACCAGAAAGCTCAGAGCTGCAGTCTGTGAAGAAAAGAGGAGGTTCAGCAAGCATGATCTCATGGCCTCCTCCCTCCCATAATTCACCACAGTGAGTCAAAGTGGCCTCAGATTTGGCCTCAGACAACGCAACTATGGA
>NW_024670158.1:0-399 GCF_008729295.1 Plectropomus leopardus | reverse complement strand
CGGTGGTGGCTGTAGTGGCGCCCTCCTCTGGTCGCAGCCACGCAGGCACAGTGCTTGGCGTCGCTGCAGCCGTCGGTGCAGTCGCAGCAGACGCTGAACAGCGCCGGGCCGCGCGTCAGGAAGCACCCGTGTGGCCAGCGATCCTTCCTATAGCGGAAGTCAGCGGGCCGGACGCCGCCGTCCCCGACACACAGCTGCACCGGCGTGGGCTCTGACCCCCGGCTCAGGTCCATCTCAGGTCGCCGTGGGCCCACCGGCGGGGGAGGGTCCAACCGGACAGACGGGTTAAAGGTGAAGAAGTCCACCTGCACAGGAACCTGCACTTTACTGACTGACCCTCAAGGCAACACTGCACTACTGACTGTCCTTCACTTACACTACTGACTGTCCTTTACTTAC
>NW_024670157.1:0-575 GCF_008729295.1 Plectropomus leopardus | reverse complement strand
GTTTAGTGTATGAGTCGAGATATTATCTTTCAGGAAAGTCCTGCATAGTATACCTTTAAGGACTTTTTTAAATAGAGGTTTATAAACAGATAAATGACGAATCATAAATAATACTAATGACTGCCATGAGCCTGGAGACAAGCCATGACATACATACTTTACATCTACCCCTCATGATAAGTAAGCAGAAAGTTAGTCTATCTCAGCTCACCTGGGGGAGCTCCAGTGGGGGAGGCAGTGAAAGTGGCTGCAACTCAGCTTTGGTGGCTGTCTCTGTAGAAATGGAGTTTTCTGCTCCATGAAGAAGTCCGGTTGAGGCCTTGACGATGGGGTTTGGGACAGGGCTGCTCAGAGACAACTTCTCCACTAGAGCACTAAGACCTACAAATTTGGACAAAAACATGTACATGCAAAGCACCCTAAAATTAAAGCCCAGTCAGTGCTGAAATCTCATAGCCCAAATTCATCCTAAAGTCAATGTGCTTGAATGCAAATCCAACAATAAGAAAAGAAGTCACTGTTCACTGTCTAATACCTTGACTTCACATGTTGGACACATTTATGTACAAATGCAG
>NW_024670156.1:0-629 GCF_008729295.1 Plectropomus leopardus | reverse complement strand
AGGCAAATGAACACTTTGCAGACTCAACCACGGTGAAGGTGCGACCCGAAACATACAGGGCCTTGAATTTTTGTAAGCACTCAAGTCGATAAAAGTTGTTTTTTTACTTTATTCAGAGTAGCAGAGGAGTGAGCTGAAGTACAGATATTAAGGCAGGAAAGACTTGATGGTAACTTGTTCCCTACATTGTGATGAATTAGCCATGTTTTGGTGAGACGAAGGAGCTCTCATAATGGCTTTGTATTCTTTCAGATTCAAGAGAATAGCTCTCTGCTGCAACCAACACATCTCCAGGGCTCCATATATGTCCTCTTTTTTTTTTTAATCCACATTAGTTTTCCAATTGGTCCTTCCTTTTACTAAGGGCACAGACAGAGAATATTGACTATGCTTTCGGTGCTTTCAAAAGTGTTAGAACTGGGTATCATTTAAAAAACTATGATACCAATTAGGGATGTGCGATATGGCTCTAAATTATTATCTCAATATTTTAAGGCTATATCGCGATACACTATATATCAAAATATTTTTCAATGTCATTTAAACTAATGCTAACTAAAAAATAAATAAAAAAATATTGAGTGAACTGCTTTTAAAATAAAGTTAAAGTATCTACTGTCATATAATGA
>NW_024670155.1:0-977 GCF_008729295.1 Plectropomus leopardus | reverse complement strand
TTAGATGTCTGGTGGACTTTAAAACTGCACAAAAAATGTGTAAAATAAGAAATCTGTGAATGAAATCACTCTGACAGTTCAAGTCAGAACAGGAGAAGAACCAGAAGTGAGGAAAAGTTATTTTCTTTACCCATTGAGCTCTTAAGCAGAAACATTACTGATGGCTTGTGTTGATGTTCACCGGTACCGTAAATATTCTTTGTTCTTTCAATATTGGATTGTGTTGTTCATGTGCTAACTGATACACTAACATAACAATGATCTTCCGGTTTCCCTTTTTAATGATGAATACAGACTAGCGCAGTCTGCAGAACATGCATGCTGACTGCTGACAATTTTGTCATTTAAGCATCTGAGTTCTTTAATTTTTTTGTCACCATAGAAACATTGAGCTGCTTCTACCACAAACTGTAAGCTTTTTGAGCTCACTGTAAGGGCGAAACAGAACTTCGCATCCAAGATTTCAGAAACCAGAAATAAATTTGTTGATCCTCTGGGAAATTGTGATCCGTTTATGTCACTATGATATAGTGCATGAAGAACCATAATAAAGTAGATATAATAAGTATGAAAATAGGATGCATGTAAAAATATAAAAATAGTCATTATGCTACAATGTTTAACACTAGTATGTGAAGTTAAAGAAATTTAAATTAATCTGTAGTGCTGCAAGGCCTTATAAGCTCCTCTAAAATGTGGACGTGTTCCCAACTTAAAAAAAATGTATAGCAGGCTGATGGGGGCCACATGATGTCACTATCTGGATTGGGAGAAATTCTGTTTAAACATACAGCAGATAGCAATGTTTTGCTGTGCTCACATGAACTTGCAGCTCTACATTTTAACCAGGATTATCAAGTGGATTTCAAAATTGCAGGTGGGGATTACGGCTATATCTCCTCAATCCCAACCCTGTTCAATATTTCGCCTGCAGATTACAGGGACTCCGTGCCAACACGATCTGTCGGTGAAATCCA
>NW_024670154.1:0-1472 GCF_008729295.1 Plectropomus leopardus | reverse complement strand
TCACACATACACGGAGCACAAATACACCACATTAGGTAGGCTGGGAGCGAAAAAAGAGAGCGGGATCATGCTGTGATCCACTTTGATCTGGGATTTGAGGACACTTTTTTGGATTTTAGGACATTTCTAGGATTTTAGGAATTTTCTTGGTCTTTAGGATGTTTTTATGATTTTAGGACATTACAAGGATTTCAGGACGCTTCTTGGATTTAGGATGTTTCTAGGGTTTTCGAGGAATTATGTAGGATTTTAGGATGTTAAAACGATTTTAGTTAGTTACCAGGACTTTAGAATGTTTCTTGGATTTGAGGGAATGTTTTGGAATTTTAGCACGTTTTTAGGATTTTTGTACATTTCTAGGATTTCATGGTGCTTCTTGGATTTAGGACGCTCCTTTTCTAGGATTTCAGGTTGTTTCTAGGATTTTAAGATGTTTCTTGGATTTGAGGACATTTCTCAGATTTTAGGATGCTGAAACGATTTTAGTTTGCTTTTAGGACATTTGAATTTTTTAAAGATTTTGGGATGTTTCTTTGGTTCTAGGAATTTTGGGGGGAATTTAGGACATTTTTAGGATTTAAGGACATTTTTACGACTTTAAGATGTTTCTTGGATTTTAGGATGCTTCCAGGATTTTTGGCATTTTCCAGGATTTTAGGACGTTTCTCAGATTTTAGGATGTTTCAAGGATTTTTGGACATTTCTAGTATTTTAGGACATTTGTAGAATTTTAGGATGTTTCCTGGACTTATGGAATTTTCTAGGATTTTAGGTAGCTTCTAGGAGTTTTAGAACATTTCTTAAATGTTTGGTTGTTTCTAGGATTTTAGGTTACTTCTCAGATATACGGATGTTTCTAGGATTTTTGGAATTTTCTAGGATTTTAGGTTACTTCTCAGATTTAAGGACTTTTCTCAGATTTTAGGGCTTACTGTAGGATGTTTGTAGGATGACATTTTTAATATTGCAGTTTGCTTGTTTGACTTTAGGATGTTTCTAGGATTTGACGGCATTGCAAGGAATTTTGTATGTTTAAAGGATTTTAGGACTTTTGGGGGATTTTGGGTTGTTTCTGCAATTTTAGGACATTTGTAGGATTTTAGCCAATTTTAAAGGTTTTAGCACGCTTCTTGGATTTTCAGACATTTCTAAGACTTTAAATAGTTTCTAGGATTTAAGATTAACATTACAAGGATTTTAGGATTAATGGTGTTTCTACGATTTTGGGACGTTTCTAGCATTTTAGGACGTTTTTATCTTAGCTAGGACCTCTGTTGGTGGTGCGGGGGACCCTCCACTGATAAACAAGCTCTATGTTGATGCTATTTTATGAACCTTATGTATACTTAAAGCACATAAACAATTCCCAGGGCGAACTCTCAGCCAAAGCAGAGCTGCACTTTGAAGTAGCTTGTTGTGCAGGCTCAGCTGAGAATTCATTTAATGTTTCTGATAGTTGCAGTGTGTCACAT